>NC_142183.1:288500-443500 GCF_026936395.1 Plectropomus leopardus
ACAAGTCCTGTTTTTCTGCTCTGATGGCTGTGGGATCAAAAATGTCAGTTTGAATGGGTTTCAATGGAGCATTTTTGGACCTGAACAGTCTGAATGTAACTATTTAGTTTCCACAGTGTATTTTAGACTTATTGTAGGAGCTGAGCTGCAAATTCACTGATTACACTCAAATACACAATCTGGACTACATTTAGGACACATGCATCAACACACACACAATTATCAGAAAAAATCAAAAGAATAAAAAGCGCGTAAAATGCACCAAACATACTCTAAGGGGTTAAATGTTGGTAGAAAGAATTCAACTGAGTTTTTTTTATTTTTTATTTTAAGCTGGAGCTGTTTCACTAAAAACCCTCAGTACCGGAGTTGATGATATATTATTATATATTATTATAATAATTATAAAATGATTTGATATACTGACAGTTTTAATATGAACACAGCTCTGCAGCTGTGGAGGACTCCAGCTCCTCTTCTTCTTCTGTGACACTCAGACTGCACGTTCAGAGGACATTATTCCACAGTAATGAGACATAATGACAGGAAGTGACTGTAACACCCACACCCTGCTCAACACACACACACACACACACACACACACACACAAAACACACACACACACACACACACACACACACACACACACACACACACACACACACACACACACACACACACACACACACACACACACACACACACACACACACACAAACACACACACACACACACACACACACACACACACACACACACACACACACACACACACACACACACACACACAAACACACACACAAACACACACACACACACACACACACACAAACACACACACACACACACACGCATACACACAAACACACACACACACACACAAACACACACACACACACACACACACGCATACACACACACACACACATCTGTGGACTTCTGAGGACCCTCACTGACCATAAAGCTTTCTGTAAAACCTGGACCTGGACCTGATCCTGACCTGAACCCTAAATCCTCCACCGGACCCTCAAACTGATCTGTGAGGACACGAAGACAAAATGTCCTCACTCAGCTGACTGTTCTCATAATGCAAAATATGAAGTGGAGGACAGTGTGATGAAGAACAGTGTGATGAAGAACAGTGTGATGAAGAACAGTGTGATGAAGAACAGTGTGATGAAGAACAGTGTGATGAAGAACAGTGTATAGATACAGAGGCTCCTCTTTCTGTTAACCCTTTAGAGACTGTTTGGTGCATTTTTCATTCTTCACACCTGATGAGGTCATTTTGACCATATTTGGCATATGGAGGAAATACATGCTATTTCCACTAGGTGACCTGTCACAGTCAATGTAGCTGCTGATCACTGACATATCCCAGACTGTCAGCAGCTACACTCACACACTGACATATCCCAGACTGTCAGCAGCTACACTCACACACTGACATATCCCAGACTGTCAGCAGCTACACTCACACACTGACATATCCCAGACTGTCAGCAGCTACACTCACACACTGACATATCCCAGACTGTCAGCAGCTACACTCACACACTGACATATCCCAGACTGTCAGCAGCTACACTCACACACTGAGGAGGAGGAGACTGAGAATTAATCTTTTGTTTTTTCACCTAAAAACATGGCGGCATCATGACAGTAAACTGGCATTTAAAGGGTTAAAATCCTGAACATTGATAAAATAACTGGTATTTATGGTTACGTCTGATGTTAGTTAAAAGAATAAAGTTTAAAATCATATAATTGATTTGAAAAGCTCTTTTTGTGCTCAGCGGTCTGTGATATTAAAGGGCTCTAAAGGGTTAAATGCTCCTGCGGTCCGTTTCCTCTCTGACGTCCGTTACGTTTCTTCTTCGTCTGTTTTCTTTTTTTAGGAGGATGGATGGAAGCAGCTCGGCAGGAAATCCCAGCGCTGCCTCGTCTCGCCGGCTTCCTGTCTGCGCTGACGACCTCACGCTTCACCCGGCTGATTGGATCTCAGCTTCTGACGAGGACCAGCAGCACACCAGAGACCCCGTCAGTCTGAGACCAGAGACCCGGGAAGACCAGAGTCCTGAACAGGGTCCTGCAGAGACCTCACAGAGTCCTGCAGAGACCTCACAGAGTCCTGAAGAGACCCCACAGAGTCCTGAAGAGACCCCAAAGAGTCCTGAAGAGACCCCAAAGAGCCCTGAGGAGACCTCAAAGAGTCCCGAGAAGACCTCAAAATGTCCTGAAGAGACCCAAAAGAGTCCTGCAGACACCTCAAAGAGTCTTGACAAGACCCAGCAGAGTCCTACAGAGATCTACCAGAGTCCTGAAGAGTCCCAAAACTGTCCTGAGGAGATCCCACAGAGTCCTGCAGATACCCCAAAGTGTCCTGAAGGGACCCACCAAAGTTCTGCAGCCAAAAAACAGAGTCCTGTACAGACACACAAAAATCTTGCAGAGAAACACCAGAGTCCTGGAACAAAACACCAGAGTCTTGCAAAGAGCCACCGAAATCCTCCAGAGACCTACCAGAGTCCTACAGAAACCCGACAGAGTTCTGCAGTGAAAAAACAGAGCCCTGCAAAGAAAAACCAGCATCCCACTGAGAAACGGCAGAGTCCTGCAGAGAAACATCTGAGTTCTCCAACTAAACCAAATCAGCTGAAACCAGATCTTCTACCTGTAGAGCGACAAAAACTAACAGAAAAACAGATAACAAAACACAGTCCTCCTCCAAAAAGTCAACCAGAACCAGATCAGCCTCCTTCAACTAGACCAGGTCCACAAAAACCAAATCCTCCTCACACAGATCAGAAGACACAGCAAGACTTTTTTTGTCCAAAATGTGAACAAAAACCAAATGACTCTCAGAACCACCAAACCCAGGAGAGACCTGAGGAGGACCCTCCTCCTCCCCTGAAGGAGTTACCTGTTTCAACGCCAACCTGCGACAAACAAAACCAGAAGGAGCTTGAGCGCCACGACTCTCAATCCAAAAACCAGCAGAACCACCATGATCCTCCTCCTCCTCACCTGAACTCCCAGCAGGCTCCTCAGTCTGCTCCTCAGGTTCAGCCTTTGATTATTCATCTGCCTGAAGCCAGGACCCAGACTTTGTCCATCCAGACTCTGTCGGTCCAGACTCCGTCGGTCCAGACTCCGCCTCCCACCATGGAGGCATTCAGGGACCAGGTGTGGCCCCGCCCTCTGGTTTCTTCCTCAGGTGAACCCAAACTGTGTGGCTTCCTGCTGAAGCAGGGGGGGCCCCTGAGGGCCTGGAAGCAGCGCTGGTTCACCTACGAGGAGAAGAGGAACCAGCTGTTCTACTACCGCACGCCACAGGACGTGACGCCGCTGGGCCGGGTGGAGCTCTGCAGCGCCACCTTCACCTACCCGCTGAAGGCCGAGAAGGGCACCTTCCACATCAAGACCCCTGAGCGCACCTTTGTACTCAAGGTAGGGGCCACAAAGTCCTGTTAGTCTGTACTCACTGTGAGGAGACGGTCCCAGGGCGTCCTGCTCTGTGATAGAGGTGACGTTAATGAATTTAAAGGTTTTAAATGTAACTGAACATAACAGAAAATCCTTGTTTTTGGTGACCCTGCTCTGACCTCGTTTATACTAAATTAGCTCTGTTTTCTGTTTTTTGGGACCTTGATGCTACCTCACAAACCATTATAATCAAGGATGAGTCATTAACCCTTTAGAGACAGTTAGGTGCATTTTACGCACTTTTTATTCTGCTTCCTGTTGTGATAACTGTGTGTGTGTTGATGCATGTGTCCTAAATGTAGTCCAGATTGTGTATCTGAGTGTAATCAGTGAATTTGCAGCTCAGCTCCTACAATAAGTCTAAAATACACTGTGGAAACTAAATAGTTACATTCAGACTGTTCAGGTCCAAAAATGCTCCATTGAAACCCATTCAAACTGACATTTTTGATCCCACAGCCATCAGAGCAGAAAAACAGGACTTGTATTATTTTAAATATTGTAAATTCATGCGTTCATTTTATTAAGAAGACCTTGTTGTCAGTCCTCATTTGGAGGATTTTGGGAGAAGTTTGTCTTTTAGTCAGACACACCTGAAGTTTTCAGAAAAAAGATCCTGGTTTGAATTAAAATGAAAATGTTTTTCCAGAAAGCATTTGAAACAGAATGAACCAGTTTGAATTATTCACAGTGGTGTTTATGTTGTTTTTATCTTTTCTGGCCAAAAGCAAAGAAAGTGTTGGCAGATTTCCTGTAACCGACTGTGTTAGATGAGCAGATAATATCGACCCATATCAATCGCAGGCCCCTAAATCAAATCCAATCAAAATCATATCGTGGCAGACTTTGTAATATCGGAAAACACCGTGGCGTTGTCCAAAGTATCGATATAATATTGGGTTAGGGTTAGGGTTAGGGTTAGGATAAAACCGATGATTTACACCCCTAATAAATCATATAGCTATAGAAATAAAAAATGTTGTTGCATCAAAATGCATCGATTATTGATTAAAAATGGCATCGTAGACGTATGAATCGGCATCAGATTGTGAGGTAACGAGATTCGCATCTGTCCAAAACAGGCAGTCTAAAATCTGTCCCACTCACCTTTTCTTCACCCCACCTGTGCAGCTCTGATGTGACCTCTGACCTCTGCAGGCTGTGACTCAGGAGCTGATGCTGTACTGGCTGCAGCAGCTGCAGGTGAAGCGCTGGCAGCACCGACAGACGTCCGCCTGTCCGGACCCGACAAACAACAACAACAGCGCTCCAGGTGACGCACAGAGTCTGCTGTGTTGCTTTTTCATCTGCTCTTGTATATTTCGTTTGTGTGAAAGCGGCTGCAGACAGGAAGTCACGAATCACTCAGGCGCAACAGCAAACTATGCAAACTAAGTCAGACTTTTTAAAAGAAATGATCAGGCATGATTTCCTTCTGTTTTTAATATGCATTATTTGATTTGACTCGGCTGTGTGTTTAGGTGCAGCGCCTCTGCAGCTGCAAAAGAAAAGAGAGAAAATGGAAATAATACGGGATATGAATATGATAAGAGGGACATTTTGATATAATATTACATATACATGATAGTAAATGTAAGAATAATACTGAAAGAAGAGTGAAAATAATCAAAATAAGATTTTAAAAAAAGGAAGAAAAATAAACACATTAAATATCTAAAGGAGAATTAATAACCAAGAGAAAAATCTAGGATATGAATATATAAGAAGGGGGATATATTTATATAATATTGAATATACATAATAAAAGTAAATATCTAAAGGAAAAATAAATATATAAAGCTAATTCTGACCAAAAATGTTCAGTTTTACAGTTCAATCCTAATTTTTCTGCCTTGGTTTTTTTAACACAGGAAACAGTTTGTCCTCTCCACAAACTGCCCAGAGTTTCAAGGGTTAAAATCAAATGTCCCAATGTGGACAAACCCAGAATGACTCTTCTCGCACATTTGACACTCGGAGTTTCCTGAAGCGTCCAGCTGTCCACCCTGTCCACCCTGTCCACCCTGTCATCCCCGTCATCCCCTTCGTCCCCGTTGTCCCCGTTGTCCCCGTCCTCCTTGTCCTCCTCGTCCTCCTCTTCCTCCCCGTCCTCCCCGTCTTCCTCGTCCTCCTCATCCTCCCCGTCCTCCTTGTCCTCCTCGTCCTCCTCTTCCTCCCCGTCCTCCCCGTCCTCCCCGTCCTCCTCATGGTCTCGACCCTCTTTTTTGGTCATGCAGGAAGTGGGCGTGTCCCGTGTTAACCCCCCGTTTGACTAATCACAGAGCGTGACTCACTTTTCTCCAGAAACAGATTCTGATTCACAAACTTCGTTTCATATTTCCTGTTAACCCTTTAACGGCCACATCGGCGCCAGTTTTCCGTGTTGCGTTCAGATGCCTTTGACAAACATTTAAACTTCTGAAACCTCCGAAAACTGGTTTGATTTCTTCGAAAATATGTGTGGAAAAAAGCTGATGAGCAACTTGGCAAGAGATTTGTGAATTTGGTGAGATAATATATATGTGTTAAAAGAAAAAGTGAGAAACTGTTCTGTTTGTGTGTTTGTAATATGTTTTCTGTTTGTTTTTTTGGGTTCGACAAAATCATTCATTCATTCATTCATTCATTCATTCATTCATTTTTTCATTCAAATGTCCTGCAAAAAATGAGAAACGGCTGTCGGCTTAGAAAATGAAAATAAGATGGAGGTATTTTTAGATTGACCTCCATCTTCATCTCCTATAAAAACGGGAAACGTCCAGAAAACTACAATTATATATACATATATATTTACTTTTTTTGGTTATTTATTTTTTGGATGCTTTTTTTGTAATTGTTTTTATGTTTTACTAATTTCTTGCAGTTTCAGGTTTGTTCAAGTATCAAAGGGTTAACCAGAGAGAAGAGAGGCAAAGTGTTTCTCAGAAACTCTTATTACAAAACCCAGCTGTCCGTTTTTCCTTATTCTCAGATTGTGGTTATTATTTGTGCACTTCTTCCTCTTTAATCTCTCAGATTAGCGCTCACATTTTGGTGAACTCGTGTGAATTCCTGCAGAGCTTTGAGCCGATCTGATCAGCCACAGTTCCTGCAGACGCCTGCGTGGGTTTTTAACCCTCTGAAATCTGAGCAAACATTTCTGTCAAAAACACGGGGATAGGGCGAAGAGCAGCTTAACAAGAAATGGCCCAAAAACTAGCAGGAAACTGGTAAAAAGTTACGAAAATTACCTGAAAATAAGTGAAAAAAAGTAAACAAACTGAAAATGATCTAAAAAAAAAAGTGATAAAATTATTTTTTTTGTAACATGATTTTAAAATATAATTAAGAGAAATTATAAATACAGTTTTCTGGACATTTCCCTGTTTTTTTTTAAATATCCAATAATCTCTCCCACCTTATTTTCAGAACAATTTCATTTTCATTTCATTTTAGTTGAACCAAAAAAAATAAAAAATAAAAAACAAAAGTACAGTGTCTGAAAAGGAATAGCTAGAAGTCAGACATATATATCCCCAAGAAAATTACCAGAAAATATTTTTAAAAATTAAAAACGAAAAATAGAAAGAAAGAAAATGACCTCAAGAAAGTACTAAAATATATATATATATATTTTCTCTTTCTCTGTAACTTAGTTTTAAATATATAATCAAGAGGATTTTAAATGTAGTTTTCAGGACATTTTTCCCTCTTTTTTAATTTTTGTTTTAATATATAATAATCCCCCTCGGCTAATTTTCAGATCATTTCTTTGCGAGCATTTACTCATTTTTTTTGACAGTTTGTGAGACATTGCTTGTCGAGTTGCTCATTATGTTTTTTAACTGTGTTTCTGAGAGAAAATAAATAATTTTCTCAAGTTTCTGAGTTTTAAGTGCTTGTGAAAGGTGTCTTAAGGCGTCTAAAACTGATAATCTGGAATAATTCACCACGATTTATAGGTCGATCACATGTTTTGTAACCAGCAACTGCAGCTGCTGTCTAATAAATGTACTCGAGTTAATATAGATATTATTTTCTCTGCTGTCAACCAGAAAAAACGTCCATAAATCCATAGAGAAAAGTGTGTGTGTGAGAAATTCAACAATAGAGAGGAACAAAAGCTGCAGTTTAAACGAACCAGCAGCAGATTAACAAACTGCAGCTCTGTGAGGTGAAACAGTGAAAGATTAAAATGTTTTCAAGTGTCAGCTGATCTGCACGTGCTGAGAAACATTTCTAAATGACCATTTTTATCAGCAGTTTTGACACTGAAAGTATAAATCAAAGACTCTTTAATTAATGCTAACTCTCCGTTTCATCTCTAACACGTCTCATCTGTTGTTATTATTCTTTAAATATCATACTATTGATGATATTTGATTCTTTTTTTGTTAGTTTGATCAATTTGATCTTCCTCGTGAAATGTTTTGAATCTGGCTCAACCACGTGGAGGATTTCTCGACTTACTGACAGTTTAAACTGACTATAAAAAAAACGTTTTTACCCTCATCGGTTACATCAGCAGGAAGCTGCACACAGGATGTGATGTCACTCTGAAAACATCAGCTGCAGGCGGCTGAATGAGACAAAACACCGACAAACGAATATAGATATAAACACACACACAGTGACACACACACACACACAGTGACACACACAGTGACACACACAGTGACACACACAGTGACACACACACACACACACACACACACATGACACACACAGTGACACACACACACACACACACACACAGTGCACATACACACACACACACACAGTGACACACACACATACAGTGCACACACACACACACAGTGACACACACACGGTGACACACACAAACACACACAGTGCACATACACACACACACACACAGTGACACACACAAACACACACAGTGCACATACACACACACACACAGTGACACACACACACAGTGACACACACACACACAGTGCACATACACACACACACACAGTGACACACACACATACAGTGCACACACACACACACACACACACAGTGACACACACACGGTGACACACACACACACAGTGCACATACACACACACACAGTGCACATACACACACACAGTGACACACACACGGTGACACACACACACACAGTGACACACACACACACAGACACACACACACACACAGTGACACACACACACACAGTGACACACACACACAGTGACACACACACATACAGTGCACATACACACACACAGTGACACACACACACACACACACACACACACACACACACACACACACACACACACACACACACAGTGACACACACAGTGCACATACACACACAGTGCACACACACACACAGTAACACACACACGGTGACACACACACACACACAGTGACACACACACACACACAGTGACACACACACACACACAGTGCACGTACACAGTGACACACACACATACAGTGCACATACACACACACAGTGACACACACACACAGTGACACACACACACACACACACACACAGTGACACACACAGTGCACATACACACACAGTGCACACACACACACAGTGACACATACACAGTGCACATTGACACACACACAGTGCACATACACACACACAGTGCACACACACACACAGAGTGACACATACACAGTGCACATTGACACACACACAGTGCACACACACACACACAGTGCACACACACACACACAGTGCACATACACACACACAGTGCACACACACACACACAGTGCACATACACAGTTGTCGGTCTCATCATAGATGAGGACGACAGTGAGTACAGAGAACTGACTCAGGACTTTGTGGACCGGTGCCAGCGGAACCGCCTCCACATCAATGCGGGGAAAACCAAAGAGTTGGTGGTGGATTTCCGCAGGTGCAGACGCTCCCCTCTGACACCGGTGAACATCCAGGGAATGGATATTGAGATAGTGGACTCTTACAAGTACCTGGGTGTTCACCTGAACAATAAACTGGCCTGTTCAATCAACACAACGTCACTTTACAAAAAGGGTCAGAGCAGACTATACCTGCTGAGGAGACTCAGGTCCTTTGGAGTGCAGGGAGCACTCCTGAGGACCTTCTTTGACTCTGTAGTGGCATCAGCCATCTACTACGGAGTGGTCTGCTGGAGCAGCAGCATCACGACTGCTGAGAGGAAGAGACTTGACAAACTTATCAAGAAGGCCAGCTCTGTCCTGGGGTGCCCCTTAGACTCAGTGCAGGTGGTGGGAGAAAGGAGGATGACGGCTAAGCTGTCATCCATGCTGGAGAACGACTCCCACCCTATGCATGACACCCTGACTGCAGTGGAAAGCTCCTTCAGTGACAGACTGCCTCACCCCAAGTGTGTGAAGGAGCGTTACCGCAGGTCCTTCCTCCCTGCTGCAGTCAGACTGCACAACCAGCTCTGCTCCCAGTAGACCACACACAACAATAACTGACTCCACCTGTACAGCTTAATGCCACAAGTGCAATTTCACTTTCACTCATGCAACTGTGAACATTCTTTATTTAACTGTTGAGTTGAGTTTAAATACTGTATATATTGTTTGTTTATGTCGTCCTCTGTGCTTATTTCCTTCATCTTCATCCTGCACGTTTTTGTACTTATTTATTTATTAATATAGTTTATTTTGCACAGTTATCTTGCTATTTTGCTATCCCTTTACTGCTGCAATGTTGGAAATTTCCCCACTGTGGGACTAATAAAGGATTATCTTACACACACACACACAGTGCACATACACACACAGTGCACACACACACACACACACACACACAGTGACACACACACAGTGCACATACACACACACACACACACACACAGTGACACACACACAGTGCACATACACACACACACAGTGACACACATACACATACACACAGTGACACTCACACAGTGCACATACACACACAGTGACACACACACAGTGCACATACACACACACACAGTGACACACACACACAGTAAAAGTAATTATAATACTAAAAAAGGAATGAACAATAATTATTTGATATTGAAATAGACATAAATACATTTTGTTTTTTATCATGATGGTAAACCTCAGAAATTAGGGATCCGAGTCTTTAAATATTCATTTAAAATGAAAATAATTCATTCATATAGAAAAGGGTCCAGGTGACATCAGACTCAGATCGGCTGGTTCTGTTTCCTGTTTCTGCAGACGACTTCCTGCCGGTGCTGAAGAGCCCGCTGGGTTTGGTCGGAGAGGAGGCGGCGAACGCGCCGTCACAGCGGGGGCCGCTCGCCAACATGTCGCTCAAACACCCGCTCATCGAGATCCAGTGAGTGACCTCAAGTGCACGTTCTGATCATGAGCAAACTGAGACTACGTTTCCCATGATCCCTGGTGTTTCAGGACCAAACCTGTCATTCCTCTGTGTGTGTGTGTGTGTGTGTGTGTGTGTGTGTGTGTGTGTGCGCGCGCGTGCGTGTGTGTGCGCGTGCAGAAACTCAGTCCACAGTCTGCGTAAGAGGTCGTCTCAGGAGTGGAGTCAGAGCGTGTTTCACGTTGACGCTTCGCCGTTTGTTCCCCTGAACGCCGCAGACACCAGCAGCTCCACAGGTACGGCAGCTTTAAAGGGACAGTTCACCACAAAATCAAAAACGGATTTTTCAAAGTTCATTCGTTCCTGAAAAAAACTGAAAAATTTATTAAATTAAAAAATCCAACAATATTTTGTGTTCTTACAGTTTCTTGCTTCGATAAATGCTGTCATTATTGGTAGTTTTTGAGAACATCCCTTCCAAACCCCCATCCATGTTTTTTTTTTTAAAAAAAAAAAAGACAAAATAATTTCTTCAAAAATTGTCCCAAAAATGTTTTTAAAAATCACTCAAATGTCTTCTTCAAAAATCACCAGAAATTGAAAAAAAATTAGCGAAAAAGTAAAAAAAAAAACATAAGGAGTATTGATTGTTGTTTCAGAGAATTGTAGTCTTTAAATTTTTGCCTTGAAGTCCTGGAAAAGTCCTGGAAAGTTATTGGAACATGTGTGCATGAACCCTGATGTCTCCCCTTCCCTGCAGTGCCGTTTATCAGATAGTTTTGGACATTTCTGTCTCCTCTCCGGTGTTATGGAGTCACACGTTCTTTTTAACTTGATTTGTGTCGTTTTTAACCCCTTCTGTCCCACTTCAGCTCCAGCTCCCGCGACGCCAGTTGAGCCTGCGACCCCGCCCCCTCCCCTCTCATTGGCTGAGCCGGCAGGTCTGGCGTCCCCGACGGAGGGCAGGGAGTCGCCGTCGCTGTTCGACAGACGCCACAGGAAGACGAAGAATCGCAGGTCGTCCACAGTGACGGCCCCTCGGACGGAGACGCTGCAGCAGGAGAAACACATGCTGATGGAGGAGGTCAAGGCGCAGAAGGTGATCAGTCACTCAGTGATCGGATTAATGACGCTTTATTGATCTGATTAGTGATTTTTACCCTGATGTGGCTCATCAGATCTGCTGTTGTGATGTCAGTAATGTCACAAGAATGACATCAATAAGAATTATGATAATAATAGTGGTAGTGGTGGTTATAATAATCATAATAATACCAATAATAATAATAATAATAATAGTATTGTTATTATTATTAACAATAGTAATATTAACAAGAAGAAGAGTTATAACTGATATAATATATAATAGTATTAGTAGTAATAATAACAATAATTGCTTTACAGAGCAATAAAACCGAAAAACATAATAAAGGATACAAATTTACAATAAAAGGGTAAAAAGATGTAAACAAAAGTCACCATTAAAAATAGCAAAAGTGCAGACAAAGGCTGCAAAGATAATGAAAATGAATAAAAAATGAAACTAATCATAAGAGTAATGACGATAATGTGTCGAGTCCAGGAGCTGGTGTGGATCCTCCATAAAGCCCTGGAGGCGGCTCAGCTGGAGAAGAGAACCTGCGCAGAGTTTTTGGCGGAGAAGGGCGAACAGGAGCGTCTAGAGCTGCTGCGGCACCGCGAGCGTCAGGCGGCCGACCTGCGCGGGCGTCTGGAGGAGGCGAAGACGGAGGCGGAGGCCACGAGGAGGAGCCTGGCACAGAGAGACGCTCAGCTGGCCGAGCTGCAGGAGAACATCGGGCTGCTGACGGAGAAGAACAACGCCAAGCAGGAGGTGAGCTCACACCTGAGGACCAACACGCCGCCATCGTCCCACTGAGGACGTTTCGCTGGCTGTGGTTACCCGCTGAGTCATACGCCACTGTGACTCACACGGGTCATGTGAACAGTATGTTACATTTCCGTGTTCCTAATGAAATTTATTCACTTCTGAAGATGTGCTGGATCCACCGGTATTATTGAGGCAACATTTTTATAGATTTATTTCTTTATTTTGCAGTTTGCGTGACATTTCTTCTTTCCCTCTCGTGTTTTCAAAAGAAATCAAACCAACTTTCTAAAACGCACGCGAAAGCTGCCTGAAGGAAACTCAGTGTGGATCCAGGTGTGAAAGGGTTAATGCCTGTTACTCACTGAATGCTGTTTCCTGTCAGGTGATCATAAAGCTGTCGGATCAGGTGACCTCCTGCATGTCGTCCAGCGGCGGCTCAGACTCTCAGACCTTCAGGCAGCTTCAGCAGGAGATCGAGAACCTCAAGGTGAAGCAGGACGCGTTCTCCTGTCAGGGCATCGAACCTGTGACGCATCCAGTTTTTATTCACTTTGGCATCATTGAAAACGTTTGTAGTCCATACACAAACAGAAATGATGAGGATATAAAAGGATCCACAGGCAGACAGAAGAAAAGATAACAAAAACAAAAACACACTTCTGAATGAAAATGGAAAATTAAATAAGAAATTTAATAAATTGGGGAAATTATACACAAAGTGGAAAATAGTGCGTAAAATAATAAGCAGAAAAATATGAACATTTCTAAATTGATAGAATGGAAAATTAAATGGGAAATTAAATAAACAGGCGACATTATACACAAAGTGGAAAATAATCAATAGATAAATAAGCAGAACAATATGAGAATGAATGAATTGATGAGTAAAATGAGGAGAATGACAAATCTTCATTTATTTATTTTTGTGGCTTTCAGTCCTCCATGATTTCAAACGGTCTCTGTGTCTCTGCAGGACGACATCGAGGCCTACAAGATCCAGAACAAGTTCCTGAACTCTGAGATCTACCAGCTGACCAAACTGTGGAGGACCAGTTCAGAGCAGGAGAAGAGCCTGATGGTGAAGGTGGGTCTCACTGGGAGCACTGGGAGCACTGGGAGCACTGGGAGCACTGGGAGTACTGGGGCCCGCTTCCATCACTCTAACTCTGCTTCCTGTCCTCTGATTGGCTGCAGTGCGCCTACCTGGAGGCCACTAACTGCCAGGTGGAGAGCCGCTACCTGGGCGTCCTGCGGCAGCTGCAGGAGACTAAATCTCTGGATCCGGTTCAGCGGGCGGCCGTGCAGAAGATGATCGAGGACGCTCTGAAGGGGGAGCTGAAGAGCATCCTCAAGCTCAGCGTGGCCAGGTAAACCAGGACGATCTGTGCACCTGGAGGACGGAGTGACAGGGACACCCGGTCCAATGATTGTGTCCTTTGTGTCCTCAGAGACCACGACGAGTACGGATTCAAAATCATCCCCGACTACGAGGTGGAGGACATGAAGCTGCTGGCAAAGATTCAGGCGCTTGAGATCCGCTCGCACAACCTGCTGCACCAGGTCTGAACCCCCACCTGCACACCTGTGGACCTGTTCACCTTTAGACCTGTAGACCTGCACACCTGTGGACCTGTTCACCTTTAGACCTGTAGACCTGCACACCTGTAGACCTGTTCACCTGTAGACTTGTAGACCTGCACACCTGTAGACCTGCACACCTGTATACCTGTAGACCTGCACACCTGTAGACCTGTTCACCTGTAGACCTGTAGACTTGTAGACCTGCACACCTGTATACCTGTAGACCTGCACACCTGTAGACCTGTTCACCTGTAGACCTGTAGACTTGTAGACCTGCACACCTGTATACCTGTAGACCTGCACACCTGTAGACCTGTTCACCTGTAGACCTGTAGACTTGTAGACCTGCACACCTGTATACCTGTAGACCTGCACACCTGTAGACCTGTTCACCTGTAGACCTGTAGACTTGTAGACCTGCACACCTGTATACCTGTAGACCTGCACACCTGTATACCTGTTCACCTTTACATCTGTAAACTTGCACACCTGTAGAACCTGCACACCTTAACATCTGTTGACCTGTAGACCTACACACCTTTAGAACCTGCTCATCTGTAGACCTAGAGACCTGTGCACCTGTGGACCTGTATTTAAGTCCGTCTCTGGGTGTCCCTCTGCAGGAGAGTGGAGAGCGTCCCCTGTTGAGTCGCTGGGCTCAGTACCTCGCCGGCAGGTTGGACGATGATCTCTGTCCCTCACCAGAGCTCAAGTTTCTGATGCGAAGCGGCGTCCCCCAGGAGTACCGCCAGCGGGTGTGGCGTTGGGTGGTCCGAGCCAGAACCAGGACCATCAGAGAACGCCACCCACAGCGCTACCAGCAGGTACGTCCGCCTGTCCACACCTGTCCATATCTGTCTAGACCTGATCTACACCTGTCCATATCTGTCCACACCTGTCCACTGTGTCTCAGTAATCCAGCTGTTGTGTCTCCAGCTGTGTGAGAAGAGTCGAATGTCTCCTCATTCGGCCTCCAGACAGATCCAGCTGGACCTCCACCGCACCCTGACAACCAATCAGCACTTCTCCTCTCCCTCTAGCCCCGCCCTCCAGCAGCTGCGCCGCATCCTATTGGCTTTCTCCTGGCAGAACCCGGCCATTGGCTACTGTCAGGGACTCAACAGGTACACACACACACACACACACACACACACACACACACAAGATATTGTCCAAAATGTCCTGATTTTGTTTCTGTGATATTAACCCCTTAGTGCTCGCTTTGAGATTAAACACACTCGTGTCTCTCTGCACACAAAATACACTTTTCAAAATCAAGCTTCAAAAATATTACACTTTATTTTATTTTCTACTTTCCTTGAGTTAATTTTCATAACTCAAGGAAGAATATCAAATATTCATTAGTTTTCATAATTTTAACCCTTTAAATGCCAGGTCAACAAAAAAAAAAAACACACAAAAAAATGAATTATTTTCAGTTTTGGTAGATTTTCTTTATTTTATTTTATATCACAGTCTGGATTATGACAATCATTTGCAGCAAAATTGATTTTTCATACATTATTATCATACATTATTATCATACATTATTATCACACTGCTCTGCACACAAAAGGTGCTTTTCAAAATCTGGCTGTAATAACAAAAATATTATATATTAATATGATTTTCTACTTTCTGTGAGATATTTTTAACAAACATCAGTCCTAAATATGAATTGAATATGAATATGAATATTAAATATTCATTGGTTTTCAGAATTTTTAACCCTTTAAATGCCAGGTTTTTTTCACGATGCCTCTATGTTTTTAGATGAGAAACCCCCCCCCCGCAAATAATACATTATTATATTTTCAGTATCCACCCAGCGTGCTCAGTGTGTGAGTGTAGCTGCTGACAGTCTGGGATATGTCAGTGTGTGAGTGTAGCTGCCGACAGTCTGGGATATGTCAGTGATCAGCAGCTACATTGACTGTGACAGGTCACCTAGTGGAAATAGCATGTATTTCCTCCAGATGCCAAATATGGTCAAAATGACCTCATCAGGTGGAAAATAGTCAAAATGACAAATTCAGAGTCAAAAGCCCAGAATGACACCCAGAAATAATACAAGTCCTGTTTTTCTGCTCTGATGGCTGTGGGATCAAAAATGTCAGTTTGAATGGGTTTCAATGGAGCATTTTTGGACCTGAACAGTCTGAATGTAACTATTTAGTTTCCACAGTGTATTTTAGACTTATTGTAGGAGCTGAGCTGCAAATTCACTGATTACACACAAATACACAATCTGGACTACATTTAGGACACATGCATCAACACACACACAGTTATCACAACAGGAAGAAGAAAAGAGACTAAAATGAGCCAAAACAGTCCCTGAAGGGTTAATAACAAACAGGCCTAAAGGGTTAATAACAAACAGGCCTAAAGGGTTAATAACAAACAGGCCTAAAGGGTTAATAACAAACAGTCCTAAAGGGTTAATAACAAACAGGCCTAAAGGGTTAGAAACAAACAGGCCTAAAGGGTTAATAACAAACAGGCCTAAAGGGTTAATAACAAACAGGCCTAAAGGGTTAATAACAAACAGGCCTAAAGGGTTAATAACAAACAGTCCTAAAGGGTTAATAACAAACAGGCCTAAAGGGTTAATAACAAACAGGCCTAAAGGGTTAATAACAAACAGGCCTAAAGGGTTAGAAACAAACAGGCCTAAAGGGTTAGAAACAAACAGGCCTAAAGGGTTAATAACAAACAGGCCTAAAGGGTTAATAACAAACAGGCCTAAAGGGTTAATAACAAACAGTCCTAAAGGGTTAATAACAAACAGGCCTAAAGGGTTAGAAACAAACAGGCCTAAAGGGTTAATAACAAACAGGCCTAAAGGGTTAATAACAAACAGGCCTAAAGGGTTAATAACAAACAGGCCTAAAGGGTTAGAAACAAACAGGCCTAAAGGGTTAATAACAAACAGGCCTAAAGGGTTAATAACAAACAGGCCTAAAGGGTTAATAACAAACAGGCCTAAAGGGTTAGAAACAAACAGGCCTAAAGGGTTAATAACAAACAGTCCTAAAGGGTTAATAACAAACAGGCCTAAAGGGTTAATAACAAACAGGCCTAAAGGGTTAATAACAAACAGGCCTAAAGGGTTAGAAACAAACAGGCCTAAAGGGTTAATAACAAACAGGCCTAAAGGGTTAATAACAAACAGTCCCTGAAGGGTTAATAACAAACAGGCCTAAAGGGTTAATAACAAACAGTCCTAAAGGGTTGAACTGCTGCACACTGTCTGTGTCATGTGACGTGTCATGTGACGTGTCATGTGACGTGTCTCAGGGTGGCGGCCATCGCCCTGCTGGTCCTTCAGAGTGAAGAGGACGCCTTCTGGTGTCTGGTGGCGGTGGTGGAGGCCGTCATGCCTCAGGACTACTACACCACCAACCTGGTGGCCTCTCAGGTCAGGACACGTTTAGATAGTCCTTCTCTTTGTGTGTGTGTGTGTGTGTGTGTGTGTGTGTGTGTGTGTGTGTGTGTGTGTGTGTGTGTGTGTGTGTGTGTGTGTGTGTGTGTGTGTGTGTGGCACAAACGTCCAGTCTGATTACACTTTAACCTTTGACCTCGTAATCACAAACTGCTGTTTTATGCCAGTAAAAACAGAACCAGAGATCAATGTTATTGATTGATGAGTGTTATTGACTGATCAGTGTTATTGGTTGATGAGTGTTATTGACTGATCAGTGTTATTGGTTGATGAGTGTTATTGACTGGTCAGTGTTATTGGTTGATCAGTGTTTTTGGTTGATCAGTGGTTTTGGTTGATCGGTGTTATTGATTGATGAGTGTTATTGACTGATCAGTGTTATTGATTGATGAGTGTTATTGACTGATCAGTGTTATCGGTTGATCAGTGTTATTGATTGATCAGTGTTATTGGTTGATCAGTGTTATTGACTGATCAGTGTTATTGATTGATGAGTGTTATTGACTGATCAGTGTTATTGATTGATGAGTGTTATTGGTTGATCAGTATTATTGACTGATCAGTGTTATTGGTTGATCAGTGTTATTGGTTGATCAGTGTTATTGACTGATCAGTGTTATTGATTGATGAGTGTTATTGGTTGATGAGTGTTATTGATTGATCAGTGTTATTGACTGATCAGTGTTATTGGTTGATCAGTGTTATTGACTGATCAGTGTTATTGACTGATCAGTGTTATTGATTGATGAGTGTTATTGGTTGATCAGTGTTATTGACTGATCAGTGTTATTGGTTGATGAGTGTTATTGGTTGATGAGTGTTATTGGTTGATGAGTGTTATTGGTTGATCAGTGTTATTGGTTGATCAGTGTTATTGGTTGATCAGTGTTATTGGTTGATCAGTGTTATTGACTGATCAGTGTTATTGGTTGATCAGTGTTATTGACTGATCAGTGTTATTGGTTGATCAGTGTTATTGGTTGATCAGTGTTATTGACTGATCAGTGTTATTGGTTGATCAGTGTTATTGGTTGATGAGTGTTATTGGTTGATCAGTGTTATTGACTGATCAGTGTTATTGGTTGATCAGTGTTATTGACTGATCAGTGTTATTGGTTGATCAGTGTTATTGACTGATCAGTGTTATTGATTGATGAGTGTTATTGGTTGATCAGTGTTATTGACTGATCAGTGTTATTGGTTGATCAGTGTTATTGGTTGATCAGTGTTATTGGTTGATGAGTGTTATTGACTGATCAGTGTTATTGGTTGATGAGTGTTATTGGTTGATGAATGTTATTGATTGATCAGTGTTATTGGTTGATCAGTGTTATTGGTTGATCAGTGTTATTGACTGATCAGTGTTATTGGTTGATCAGTGTTATTGACTGATCAGTGTTATTGGTTGATCAGTGTTATTGACTGATCAGTGTTATTGGTTGATCAGTGTTATTGGTTGATCAGTGTTATTGACTGATCAGTGTTATTGGTTGATCAGTGTTATTGGTTGATGAGTGTTATTGGTTGATCAGTGTTATTGGTTGATCGGTGTTATTGACTGATCAGTGTTATTGACTGATCAGTGTTATTGACTGATCAGTGTTATTGACGACACTGTGTGTTCAGGCGGACCAGCGCGTGCTGAAGGACTTCCTGGCGGAGAAGCTCCCCAGACTGGCGGCTCACTTTGAGGCGTACAGCATCGACGTGTCTCTCATCACCTTCAACTGGTTCCTGGTGATTTTTGTGGAGAGTCTGCCCAGTGACATTCTGCTGCCGCTGTGGGACGCCTTCCTGTACGAGGGCACCAAGGTACCCAACACCAAAAACACCAAAACACGCCACCGCTGTAATACATTTTAAAACAAACACACAGCCCTGAAAACATATTTCCAAAAATGTCCTCACTTTGCATCAACGTCCAAACTTTTAATTACGCCCCCACTTTTATAATGTCCTCATTTTGCATTAATATCAATAATATATAGTAAAAAGGCATCGTTATAAACACATTAAACATTATAAATGTCCACAGTTTGCACACGTGTCCCTGCTTCACATCATTGTCCTCCTTTTGCATTTATTTTCTCACTTTGCATGAATATCAACACTATGTTGTAAAATGACTTTAGGAGTCATTAGTATTTGTTTTACTCTGGTGGTTAAATGTTCTTTAATATTAAATTTTATCTCCTTCAGTTATTGTACTTATACTTGTACTTATATTTCCTGTTAACTCCAGTTTACAAAAAGAAAAAAATGTTGACTTTATAGAAAAATATCATCAAGTATTCGTTTTGCTGAGGTGGAGCTATTTTAACTGCTTTTTCTGAGCGTAATTTCAAACAGTGACTTCTGTCTCACATTGAGTCTTAAAAACTTTATTTTCTGAAAAGATCTAAATGAAATCAAAACATCTGAATCAGTTTTTATTTATATCAGTTTCAACAACCAACATTGTTTCAATATATGTCGTCTTATGTTAAAAGAAGAAATAAAGTGCAGCAGTAGAAGACAGAAAAATGATGTTGTATATTGAAACTGGAGTCCCTGAGAAATCACCTGTGTGCTTGGTGCTGCAGGTGATCTTCAGGTACGCTCTCGCTCTCTTCAAATACAAAGAGGACGACATCCTGAAGATCCACGACAGCGTGGAGATGTACCAGTACCTGCGCTTCTTCACCAAGACCATCTCCGACGGCAGGTAAAACCACCTGACCTCGGCCCACGCGTCATGATGTGGGATTATTTCCACAGGTGTTTTTATTCATTTATCGTCAGTGTTGCGATGCTGCCACCTGCTGGAGCTCAGCCTCACCTGAGAATCTTCATGATTTAAGATTTCTTCAGTATTAAACTAATCCAGTGATGTTTGTGGGAGAAAAATATCCGTCAGCACTCTCAAAACCGACTCTTTAATCTGATTTCTTTCTGCTTTGAGTAAACGTAAATTTGCAGCATTAATCGTTTGAAACCTGCATCAGCATCACTTTTCTCGTGCTGCGTTCAGACACAGACACAAGTATTTAAATCTCCTAATCAGGAATATCAAATATTCATTAATTAAATTTGTCTTGTCTTTGTTTTTGTCATGATGCCACTTTGTTTTTAAATGCAAAAACCCTCAGAAAAGCCCTCCTCCTCACAGGCCACTAAGAATAAATTAAAAATGATAAAAATAATAACAATAATATACAGGGATGTGAGTATATAAAAAACTGAATTACCATTTAACATTTTTTGATAAAACTATTATTATTATTATGTCAGGCATTTTTTTCTTTGCTTTTTGGTAATTTACAGATAATTTCTTGGACTTTTTAAAAATAATTTAATGCTAATTTTATGGGCATTTCTTCTTATTTGGCTCATCGGCTTCTTCTCCTGTTTTAGAAACATTTCATGCTTCCAGTTGTGGTGAACTGCGTTTGTGTCGTTACTGAACATCTTTCGAATGTCACACAAAACAAGACATTTGATGTTACATTTTACTTTCGGAATTTTTTATTGGCTTTGTAAAAGCCTTTTTTCTGATATTTGTGATGGACTACATTTAGGACACATGCATGAACACACACACAATTCTCACAGCATGAAGGAGGACAAGAGACTAAAATGAGACAAACAGTCACTAAGGGGTTAATTGTGAATATTATAGATTCAGTGGCATTATCTGCCGCTCGGCCTGTTTGTCATCAAGTCATAAAAGAGCTGAAGTTGTGGCATCAGGAGACATTTTTCTTCTCTGGTTCTGTGAAGTTGATGAGGTTTAGTGCAGATCTCAGACTCTGCAGATATTTACGGTCTTTTTCTTGTCACGTTAATAAATCTGTTCAATGTTTTTGTTTGCTTATGCAGGAGGCTGACCGGCATCGCCTTCAACGACATGAACCCGTTCCCCGGCCGCCTGCTGAGGAACCGGCGAGTGTTTCACCTGGAGCGCCTGCAGGGGGAGCTGCGGGAGCTGGAGGAGCAGCAGAGGGAGTTTGTCACGGAGAGCGCCGAGCGGAAAGACAAGGAACTGGACACCATGGTCAGCGAGGACGACGAGGACCTCTGATCACTCTGACCGGGCTGTTTTTATTTCTGTCCGCTGACGGTCGACACACGGCTGCTCCTGCGATAAGTACCTGAAGATGCTGCACGGCTCAGCATCGTCACGTCTGAACGCTAGTTTGAGTTACAGTTTAACTGGTATTAGCTTTGGATCGTTGTTAACCGACGCAAACACCTGAATGAATACAAACACTGTCGCTCAAACAGATCATCACTCCTTCACTGTCACTGACGTACTTCCATCAGCTGCTGCCTCCATCGGCTGCTGCCTCCATCAGCTGCTTCTCTGCTGCTCAGCTGCTGCCTCCATCAGCTGCTGCCTCCATCAGCTGCTGGAGACAATATTCAGATATAGTCGACATTTACACTCAGTTTGATGTTTCAGGTGGTAAAAATATCTTTCACTGCATCCACAGCAGGAAATCACCTAGCTTCAGAATAAATGTAATAATATATATGTAATATATATAATATGAATATAAAATACAACCTTTTCAAGTTGTATGTCCCTAACTTCAGCCAAAATTAGTCAGTTTAGTCTCTCCTCAGTGCATACTTAATAAAAATCCTGACCAGTTTTACAGCAGCCCTTCACCCCTGATAAATAACAAACAGTCCCTATCTCTAACCACCGAGGGAGGCCGGCGCGGTGACCAGGAGCACGCGCAGAACACCGAGTCCAGTTAAAGTCGGACTGAGGTGTTAAATGAAGAAGGAAATCGATTTTTAATCGAATTATCTGGGTGTGTTAGTCTGTTTTCAGAGGCACTAACATGCATTTAAAAAGTCCAGTTTTAGTCACAGCGACACAATAACGCCACTTTCTCTAACATCGTGTAAACCTACGGAGTGACGAAGTTTAAATATGATTATGAATATGCTATGTAGTAACACTACTGACACAGTTAGACTACTGACGCAGTTACACTACTGACACAGTTACACTACTGACACAGTTACACTACTGACGCAGTTACACTACTGACACAGTTACACTACTGACACAGTTACACTACTGACACAGTTACACTACTGACACAGACACAGTTACACTACTGACACAGTTACACTACTGACGCAGTTACACTACTGACACAGTTAGACTACTGACACAGTTACACTACTGACGCAGTTACACTACTGACACAGTTACACTACTGACACAGTTACACTACTGACACAGTTACACTACTGACACAGTTACACTACTGACACAGTTACACTACTGACACAGTTAGACGACTGACACAGTTAGACGACTGACACAGTTAGACTACTGACACAGTTACACTACTGACGCAGTTACACTACTGACACAGTTAGACGACTGACACAGTTAGACTACTGACACAGTTACACTACTGACGCAGTTACACTACTGACACAGACACAGTTACACTACTGACACAGTTAGACTACTGACACAGTTACACTACTGACACAGTTACACTACTGACACAGTTACACTACTGACACAGTTAGACTACTGACACAGTTACACTACTGACACAGTTACACTACTGACGCAGACACAGTTACACTACTGACACAGTTAGACGACTGACACAGTTACACTACTGACGCAGTTAGACGACTGACACAGTTACACTACTGACGCAGTTACACTACTGACACAGTTAGACGACTGACACAGTTACACTACTGACGCAGTTACACTACTGACACAGTTACACTACTGACACAGTTACACTACTGACACAGTTACACTACTGACACAGTTACACTACTGACACAGTTAGACTACCGACGCAGTTACACTACTGACGCCATTTTGTGATGCACAGATGAACAAACAAATAACCCGAAGGTTATTTTTTAAACCTTTGGGTTCTCTGTTCGGTCTTAACGCCTCTAAATCATCGTCTTCGCCTATAGCGATTTTTTGACGTCTGAAATGATTTCTCTTCAGTCTGAAGCCGCTGTTAGCTCTGTGCTAACCGTCTCATTGTTTAGTCTCATCTGACCTCCTGTTGGCGATAAAAACTTAAATTCAACCCATAACTAGCTAACAATATTGTTATAAACAGGAGGTGGCAGTTTTAGCTAAATAGAAAGAACCAAGTAAATAAACGCTGATGCTGAAATAATAACATGCTTTATTTTCATGTAACTAAAACTTCAAAAGAAGCCAAAAAAGCTGAGTGGCTGTAACTCAGTAAGTGTCTAATAAGACTGACAGTAATAATTGTGGGTCTTTTATTAAGTAAAGCACTGTAAGTGCACTGCTGGTTGATTTTTGTGTTCTTGTTGTTTAAATCTTTTATTTTTTTGACTGCTGAAATTAAAAGCACACACTTGTTAACTTGTGGACTGTGATCAAAACCAGAAATGTTTATTATTCCAACATACAAAATATCAATATAATAATGTAAAAATTAGGTTTTAGGACTCAAATATGGACAGACACAACATTTTCAGCCCTTCCTGTGAATGTGATATCCCAAGGGAATTTCTTCAAATTTGGCTCAAACGCTCACTTAAAACGTTGAACTAATTAGATCTTAGTGGTCATAAGTCAAAGGTCAAGGTCACTTTGATCTCATGTCCGTCTCATTTTTATGACGGCAATATCTGAAGACGAGCTTGAGGAAGTCTCCTTAGATTTGGCACAAACATCCACTTGGACTGAAAAATGAACAAATTAAAATTTGGCGGTAAGAGGTCACTGTGAACTCGAATCCATCTTATTGTAATGAGTGTGATAGCTACAAGAATAACTGAAGGGAATACTTTAAATCTGACACAAATGTCTGCTTAGTCCACATGATAAGCTGATTAAATATTGGTGGTCATAAATCAAAGGTCAAGGTCACTGTGACCTTGACCTTTGATTTATGTGAGTGAATTTCTTCAAATTCGGCACAAACATCCACATGGACTCAAGACTGAACTGATTAGATTTTGGTGGTCAAAGGTCACTGTGAACTTTCATCCATCTTTTATTTATATTTTAGTGAAGGCAATGTCTTACAAATAACTTGAGGGAACACTTTAAATTTGACACAGATGTCCATTTAGTCTAAACAATAAAGTTTCGATATAGGAGGTCGAAAATCAAAGGTCAATGTTACCTTGACCTCACGTCCGTCTCATTTTCGTGAACGCGATATCTGAAGAAGAGCTCGATGGAATTTTTCTCAAATTTGGTACAAACCTCCACCTGGACTCAACAATGAACTGATTACAATTTGGTGGTTGAGGGTCAAGGTGACCATGACCTCGTTAAACATGTTTTTGGCCTTAACTCAAGAGTTTATACACTAAAATTTCACACAAATATCACTGACATCAGAATGTTTTCATGTCTCAGAAGGAGGGGGGACATTTGGTCAGGTACTAAACTGGTGACACTAATCTTGAAATTATGCCAAAGCTTGACATGACGAACTCAACTAGTTCATGGAGGTAAACAACAGCGAGGAGGTAATTCTAGTTAAATGTGTGTTTTTTCAAAATGTCCTCTAAGTCTTTCATTTTGTGTATTAATACAACACTAAAACAGTATATTTTATATTATTTATTAATGTGAAATAAACTAAAGTAACATTCATGTAGTTTCTGTATCTACAATCAATCAAGTCATCAGGGAACAATTCATCCTTCATATTAGTATGTCCTCCGATTAAAGGACGGCTCTGACACAGTGGCTACAGTTACATGCACACCAATGTTCCCGTTATTCTGATTATGACAATATTCTGAATTTGTAAACAGCATAATAAATAGACAACAAATAGACAGCATATTCTATTTAAATATTCTGAATTAGGCCGTTTTCTGAATTTGACATTTGCTGGTATTCTGGTTTTAGAAGCAACACACGACCTCGCATCTGTTTACGGTTGGCCCTGTGCGTTGTCGCTGTGTGGTAGAGATGCATGCAAAAGAAAAACCCATATTTCTGGTCAGAAGGAGAAACATAGCTGCTTTTATCTTTGTGAAAGGAAGGGAAGAGGGAGTCTGCGTCTGGGAAACTGAAAAAAATCCTATTAAGTAACGATTTTGATGCAAAGAAATAAAATGAGAAGCAGCTGTTCCATTTTTCCATATTTTGATGTGATTAACATTATTTTAGGACCGTAGTATGTATATAAAGGTGGACAATACATGATGTCAAACACCCGTTTGACCAATCGCGAGCAGCTCCATTGAATGCGAGCGCAGAGATTGGCTGTCACAGCTGTCAATCACGGCGGAAAATCGACTTTTAGTATAATTTAATAACTCGGTTTTAAAACCGAATTTATCATAAAAAACTGTTGAACAAACATCAGGGTGATGAGAACGACCCTCAGTGACAGAAACTATTTTTCGGAAACATTTATTTGGCGTGTACTTTCAGTTTTTAGTTTAGAGGGGCGGGCTTTATGACCTATACTGCAGTCAGACAGCAGGGGGCGACACACACTGAAGTTACACGGTGGGGGAGCTGACACGTCGTCCATCTTTGCAGTCTGTGGTTAGGACACATTATTGGAGAATGCACGGCTGCACGTAAACAGGAGCGTTGGTGGAATATTCATTACAAATTTAAGCAGCTTTGCAGGAATATGGTGTTTTTGGGGAATATTGTCTTTTTGGGGAATAAGGGCAGTGTTTCGTGCACTGTTTCGTGCATGTAAATGTACTCGGTGATGCCTCCTCATTCTGTCTCAGATGACTCACACTGACTGGACGCGGTGACCTTTGACTTCAGGCCCGATGAAGTGTACGACACGTTGTTCCCCAGAGTCGACTGTTTGTCTTCGGGGTCGCAGCAGCACAGCGCTCTCGTGGCCTTCTCCCTGAACTCCACCGACACGAAGTAGAAGATGAATGGGTCTATGCAGCTGTTGAAGGTGCTGACGGCTAAGCTAATCATGTAGGGGACGTAGACGTCCTCGCCGTTTCCGTCCAGCGAGCTGTCCATGTAGGTGAGGAGGAGGAGGATGTTGCTGGGCAGCAGACACACAATGAACACCAGCAGCACCAGCACCGTCACCCGCGCGGCGTGACCGTAACGCTTCCCCTCGGCCAGCAGGGTGTGCAGCACGGCGCCGTGGCAGAACAGTATAACCAGGAACGGCAGCAAGAAGCAGAAGGTGAACAAGGTGGCGAAGTACGGCAAAAAGTAGTTCTCCTGCTCCTCTTCAGGGAGCGCGTCGTGGCAGGTGGTGATCTGCAGCTCATCCAGCATGTAGGTCTGCTGCGACACCAGCAGCGGCAGCATGGCGGCCAGCACCACTGTCCACACCGCCGCCGTCATGTACAGAGAGATCCGCCGGCTACGCAGCGTCTTGGCACTGAACGGGTGAACCAAAGCAATGTAGCGGTCCAGAGCTATCAGCGCCAGACACAGCACGGACCCGTACATGTTCCCGTAGAACATTGCCATGACGACACGGCAGAAGGGCTCACCCAGCTCCCAGTTGTTCCCTCTGAAGTGGTACACGATGCGGAACGGCAGCGCCAGGAGCAGCAGGCAGTCGGCGGCGGTGAGGTTGATGAGCAGCGTGGTGGACGGCAGGGGTTTGGTCCGGAACAGCAGGACCCACAGAGCCAGCAGGTTTGAGGGAAGACCCACCGCGAAGGCCAGCAGGTACAGGACCGGCAAGTACAGGTTGGTGGTCGGAGCCTGGATCTCCTTCAGCTGCCGCTCCTTCAGGGTCGTGAAGGTACAGTTCACCTTCAGCTTGAAAGCCCGAAGACCTGTAGAGACCAGAACACACACATCAGTCTGTAGATCTGGAGAGACCACAACGCACATCAGACTGTAGACCTCATCAGTGTGTAGACCGCATCAATCTGTAGACCTGCAGAGACCACAACACATATTAGTCTGTAGACCTGCAGAGACCACAACACACATCAGTCTGTAGACCTGCAGAGACCCCAACACATATCAGTCTCTAGACCTGCAGAGACCATAACACACACATCAGTCTTTGGACCTGCAGAGACCACAACACACACATCAGTCTGTGGACCTGCAGAGACCTGGCATCATGACAAAACCTGGGCATTTAGATATTTATGATCAGGACTGATGTTGGTTAAAGAATTGATTCAATGAAAGTAGAAAATAATATTAATGTATACTATTTTTGAAAGTACGAGTGTGTGTAATGTTAAAGCGGGCCCTGAGGGTTAATAACAGTATTAACCCTTTGAAACCAGGGCAAGTGGCTTGATTTCTTCCAAAACACGGGAAGAAGGCAAAAAGGAACTAAATTAATAAATTAAAGAAATTACATTTAACTGTAAATTAGCAAAGAATAAAACAACCCAGGGAACTTGACTAAAAAAACAAGGATTTTTAAAAATAATATATATAAATTTAAAGTTCAGAGTTCAAAGGTTTAAATACTTGCGGCAGAGGAAAACTGATGTCGATCCAGGTTTCAAAGGGTTAATTCCCAGTATTTCCTGCTAGGGGCCAGGACGCCCAGTACCCCCCCTACTGTTTGCCCCGGCCATTTAGCCTCGAGTGATCTCAGTACATTTCTCACCTGATCTTCATATTACATCAAGAGGAGGAGGGAAACATGTTATCATTATATGCTGATGATATATTGTTATGATCCCCAGAGTACTAAACCCTGAATTGTGACTGTATGAGGTCATTTTATTGAACTTTCAGGGTATTAATGTCTCAAAGAGTGCCTGTCAATATGCTGCACAATCATGCTGCGTTTATTCCTCTTTTTTTAAGGTGACCAACAACAACTTCCCTGTTTCAAGTCCTCTTACAGCCATTTTAGGTCTCCAGCCTGAGGACAATCGTCTCCCCGAGGTACAGTCAAATCACGCTGCAGATGTCACCCTTTAAACCAGAGCATTTATGTAACTTAATTTGAGCTTTTCTCCTGTAAACACTGGGTCAGATATATGTTACAATTTTTGAAGCTAGAAAAGATTTTTTTTAACCTTTCATTACATCTGCTCCAACAGCTACGAGCTTGTAGGCATAGAACTGTTTTTTATTTTAAATTTATTGATTCATTTTTTTATGGGGGTGCATTACTTTCTCATGCAACATTAATATGTCTGTTCCAGGGGGTGATTTTCTCCCCTGTACTTTGGTATACATATTTTCTTAACTGTGAAAACTAATAAAGTGGAGGGAAAATGTCCTCAGTTAAACAACATGTTCTCAATATAATAAAATGTCCTCAGTATTGTAAAATCTCCTCACTTTAACCAAATGTCTTCAGTAATGTCCCATACTACAATAAAATGGCTCTATTATCAATAAAAACATAATGTCCTCATTTTAACAAAAAGTCTTTACCACAAGAAAATGTCCTCACTTAAACAAAATGTCCTCGTTTTGGTGAAATGTCCTCAATTTAACAAAATGCCCTCACTCTAACAAAATGTCCTCACTTCAATTAAATGTCCTCACTATAATAAAATGTATTCACTATAATAAAATGTCCTCACTTTAAGAAAATGTCCTCACAATAATAAACAAACTTCCAGAGACTAAAAATCAGCTTGGCCCTCTCAAAGACAGAAGAACTAGGACGCACACTCAAAGGCAGTCTTATTGCATGCTGGGGGACATTTTTCTCTGAATCAATTAAAACGTGTCCTGATCTGAACCAGGTGCTACAGGCACTCAGATCTGTCTCTACCTGTCCATGAGCTCAAAGGGAGAAGAAGAAGACTTACGGACTGACATGCTGGAACAATCATCTGCAGGGCGAGAAGACGAGGAGACGCTGCAGATGGTGGACAGCAGAGAGACAAAGACCAAAGTCCCAAAAAACAACTTCATCTTTGTCTTTTCCTTAAATTCTTCTTCTTGTCCTGTGTTTCTTCGTCCTGCTCCTCCAACACGTCTTTTCTTTCTATCTCTGAGTTTCTCTGATTCTCTTGACAGCAGCAGCTCTCTTCCTCTTCCTCAAACAGTCCTGTGTTTTTTTGTACTGTAGCAGTACTGGGATAGTAGTGGGTATTGGTGGTATTGTAGTATTGGTTGTGGTAGTGAATGTAGTATTAGCGCTGTGAGCTTCAGCAGCCTGTTTGTGTTATCTGATCTCAGCACTGCCGGTGTCGACTCGCCTCCTCTGCTGATGGCATCCAGATGTGTGTGTGTGTGTGTGTGTGTGTGTGTGTGTGTGTGTGTGTGTGTGTGTGTGTGTGTGTGTGTGTGTGTGTGTGTGTGTGTGTGTGTGTGTGTTTGACTGGTATGTCTGTGTCTGCGGGGGCCAGTCTTGAGTTCCCAGTGAGGGAGGACGTGTTTTCTGGCTCTAGGTCAAACTAAGGTTCAGTACAGAGTTAAATGTTTAGATGTGATGTTTCTTATGTTGGTTATCCTCACAAATGTAGAAGCAGTAACTCGTGTGTGTTTGTTCCTCCCACGCTGTGATTCAGGCAGTGATGGAAACATTTAAGTGTTCAGCTTCCTTCAGCAAACAGGAAATGTGCCTGACCTTTCTGTGATTGTCTGATAACAGCTGACTAACTGTATTTTTCCATGCATTGATGGTTGCAGGCCTATTGAAACATGGATTATGAGACAAAACACCTGTGAGGACAGACATGGAAGGGTCCCCATCTGATAGAGACACAAAACCACCATTAAGAGATAAAAATCGACCACAAAAAGCTGAAACACAGCCACAGATGCAAACTGACCCCAAAGAGACGCTAAACAATAACAAAAGATACAAAGCGACCACAAAGAGAAACAAAATTACTACAATGAGATGCAAAATTACTGTTAACAACATTAAAACAACCAAAAAGAGAAACAAAATGACCACAATGAGAGTTGAAACAACTACAAAAAGATGCAAAACGACCAGTGTCAAAATAACCTAAAAACTGCAAAAAAGACTATAAAGAGACTTTAAACAACTGTAAAGACACAAAAAAACAACAAAAAGTGATCTAAAATGTCCACAAAGAGGCTTGAAATGATTACAAAAAGATGCAAAAATAATCCAAGGTGATGCAATTACTACAAAGAGACTTGAGACAACTACAAAAAGATGCAAAACAACCACATAGAGATGCAAGATGGCTACAAAGAGATGCAAAGTCACAACTAAGAGCATTAAAACAACCACAAAGAGATGCAAAACCACTATAAAACGAGGCAAAACACAGAGACTAAATGACCACAAGGAGGCACAAAACAACAACACAGAGATGCAAAACGACCACATAGAGATGCATGATGACTACAAGAAATTGAAACGACTACAAAGAAGCACAAAATGACTACAGGGATGCTAAATTACTACAAAGAGACAGAATGTATGGAGGACATTCCTGTTACTCCCTCTGTCTCTGTATGTCTTCCTGTCTCTGATAAGCAGGTTTCCTGCCTCTGAGCTCGGCTGTCGTTCTGCAGCAAACAGTGTAAATCAACTCGGACCGTCTGTTTATAAAACTGCTGTCACCATGAAAACAGAAATGAGACGTTGCAGATGAGCACATGTGGGACGTTAAACAAGTGTAAACAAAAACAGGAGGGGTCCCGTCAAAACGTTCTGTAGAGTGATGCAGAGGCGCTAGAGACGGTTCTAATAGTCAGTTTTATAATCTGATGGTTTTAATGAGAATTTTAGAACATCTTAATGGTTCTAGTGTACTGAGGAGGTTCTTGGGGTCATTTAAGTGGTCCATGTCAGGCTTGAGGTGGTGCTTGTGGTGACTGAGGACGTTCTCAGGGTCCTTTGTCCTTTTCCTTTTATGGGAGCCAGAGCTCTCAGCTATCAGGCTCCTCTCCTGTGGAACCACCTTCCAGTTTTGGTCTGGGAGGCAGAAACTGTCTCCACATTTAAGAGTAGACTTAACACTTTCCTCAGAGGAAAAAAATGAATGTACAGTAGAGACGTCCATGTAAAAAGTGCCCTGAAAGACAAACACAGACTTGCACCAGTCGGTGCTCGGGCCCTAATAACTCAAAATAACACCAAAGAAACCCTGATCCCTCCCTGATGTCAGAGCTGTTAGTTTGGTCCGTGGGATGGCCTTCACCATTAATCCAGGCTCCGCCCTCAGCACCATCTTTTGCCAAACTCTAAACCAGGAAGTGAACACAGCCTCAGGTAACTCAACGACAAAGAGAGAGGAATAAATAACTCAATTTGTTTGTTTTTTTGAATTTATTCTTTTTATGAGTTTTTTCAGTTCATACATAGCTGAAACATATTTAGAAATTCAAAACAACAGCAACAAAAAAACAACACTGCAAACAAGACAAAACAATGACAAAAACCATGCAGGACAAACAGTATACAACTTCATAAGGGGTATCTAACGAAAATATTTAAGCCTTCAAAAGCCTCCAGAAACCTTCGGAAACCTCCAGAAACCTCCAGAAGCCTTCAAAAGCCTCCAGAAACCTTCGGAAACCTCCAGAAACCTCCAGAAGCCTTCAAAAACCTCCAGAAACCTTCAGAAACCTTCAGAAACCGTCAGAAATCTCCAGAAACCTCCAGAAGCCTTCAGAAGCCTTCAGAAACCTTCAGAAGCCTTCAAAAACCTTCAGAAACCTCCAGAAACCTTCAGAAGCCTTCAGAAACCTTCAGAAGCCTTCAGAAACCTTCTGAAACCCTCAGAAACCTTCAAAAACCTTCAGAAACCTCCAGAAACCTTCAGAAACCTCCAGAAACCTCCAGAAGCCTTCAGAAACCGTCAGAAACCTCCAGAAACCTTCAGAAACCTTCAGAAACCTCCAGAAACCTCCAGAAGCCTTCAGAAACCTTCTGAAACCTCCAGAAACCTTCAGAAACCTCCAGAAACATTCAGAAGCCTTCAGAAACCTTCTGAAACCTCCAGAAACCTTCAGAAACCTCCAGAAACATTCAGAAGCCTTCAGAAACCTTCAAAAACCTTCAGAAACCTTCAGAAACCTTCAGAAGACTTCAGAAACCTTCAAAAACAGAGTTTGTACAAGATTCTTGAGGTGCCTGAAGTACTTAAATTTGAAACTTATATCCTGGAATATCTTGAAAATCAGACACTGATTAATTTGAAAAGCACTTGAATATAATTGAGAGGTGAACATAATGATGGATTATTTTAAGAAACATTCTAAAGGTATGTTGCCAAAACTGCTTCTATAGCCATTATTTTTTAAAATGCCAAAAACTGTTGAAGCAAAAAAACAGCCAAGATGTTTCTTTAAAAAATGCCAAAAATGTAAAAACAAAAAAAGTTTTCTTTAAAAATCATCAACAATTTTAAATTAAAAAATGGCCAATTTATTTATTTATTTATTTTGTAAGACAACATGCGGACGTGTTAAAGTTGTATGCCCCTCCCCTAAGCCATAATAAAAAACATCATCATAATAATAATTTTATTCATAGAGCATCTTTAAAACCAGACTTTACAAAGTGTTTAAACAAACGAATCAAAGCAGAGACGAGACACTCCAGAGGCAATATGACAATACAAGCCAAACAATAACGGCGTACTAAGGCCAGACAGAAATGAAGGCAGAATTAAACAGATAATAATGACAAATAGGACCAAAAAAAAGATTTTTAAAAAACATACCCATAAAAGTAAATGCACTCCAGAGAATGATCGAGTAAGAATAAAAGATTTTGAGAAACCTGTATGTGTAATTATAAGTATTTTATATTTAAGATTAATTTGGATTTATTGTTATATTTGATTAATTTAGCTCATATTAAAAACAGCAATCAAGAAAAGGAGACATGCCCTCAAGGAGTTTGACAATATTATATGTATATATATATATATATATATATATATATATATATATAGCACTGTGCAAAAATCTTAGGCCACCATAGATTTTTTGTTTCAGAAAAGTTGTAATGAGGACATAATACATACATTTACTGTTTAGTCTCTTTATGAAGACACAAAGAATACAGAGAACATGTACAATGTTTTAAAACAGCAAAAAATCAATCTTCTGACTGAAGTCAATATTTAGTGTGAAACATGGAATCATACAACCATAACAAAAGGCAGCTCAAACAATCAATGCTGAGCTTCGGACACGTCTTTAATAGTACCTGCTGTAAAGCAGTACTGTACATTAGTACTGCAAATCTCGTATTTCAGTGCCAGAGTTCAGGAAATGCTCAGTGAAAACGGAGGTCACAGTAAATATTTGCAACTTAAGCCTGATGAGGTTGTTTTATCCTGAAATATTTGCATTTTTAATACTGTATTCTGTTTGTATTTTATTAAGAGACTACTGAGATATAAATCTAGGTCATTATAACCTTGCTAAAAAAAGTTCATATATATATGTATAGACGAAAAGGTAAACATGAAAAAAATATATTATTATTATTATGTTATTGAGAGACAGACAGGTTGACAGACAGACAGGTGGATGGTCTCGCGGCAGGTATCGCGACAGCTGATCAAATCTCAGGTACCTAAACATGAAGGTATCGCACACGCGCCCTGTCTGCCGCCTCCCCGTGCCGTGGCTCTGCGCCTGCGCACTGCGCCCCAAACTGAGAGACGGAAAGACGGGGCTCGAGTCTCCGGTGCACCGGACAGCAAACCAGTGGGGACAGCACTGGAACAAACCACCGAACAACAGCGGGATCCACCGTCCGTGAAGCCCCCGAGCCCCGGCGGACAGCCAGCGGGAGCGCAGCGGAGAGGAGGCGGGAGGAGAGCGGAGGCAGGCGGGGGTCCGCAGCCCGGGAGCCTGCCTGTCTGTCCACCCGCAGACGGTAAGACAAAGCGGGACGAAGCAGCCGCCGTTAAACGGTGTTAATCACTGAGTCACGGTGCCGGAGCCTCAAACGGCGGTCATTAACCGGAGCCGAGAGCGCGCGCGGTGTTTTAACCCGCGGAGGGTCCGGGCCGCGGAGGTCCAGATGTTGGCCTGCTGATGATGCTCCAGTTTCCGTCACTGACACTCTGCCTGTCCCCTGCTGTCTGAGCCAGGGCCTCCGCTCACCGGGAGGACGCCTGGGGGACATCTGGGGACAAAGGACGCCTTAATGTAGGGGGAGGTCAGGTAATGTAGGGCACTTTTTGGTAAATTATCAAGAAAAAAACACCTAAAACAACGCAGACTACTCCGAGAGTTGCTGCTATGCCTTGTTATGAGGGGTCGACAGATTATTACCCGATTATCTGGCTGATATTTGGCATTTTGCTGATTATCCGCAGTTGTCTTTTATTTTAGTTAGAATAAAATTAATTAATAAAAAAAAGTGCAAATTAGAAAGCTCAGCATGGGAGGAACTTAAACTTTGCAAAACCCCAGGGAGCTATTTTTATTTATTCCATTTTTATTTTAATTCTCACTTGACTTTAAAAAAAAAAAAAGTTTTTGGGAGCGTAATGATGAATATAATGCTGATAGTTTAGGTTTCGATTGAACAACTTTTATGTTGGAGTTTGTCCTGTTTGAAATTCTAAATATTGGCAGAAAGATTTTCATTTTTATTGTAAATGCATACCAGTTCCAAATATTGGTTTACGGTCCTATTAACTAATGTTTATCAGTATCGGCCCTGAAAAAACAATATTGGTCGACTCCTGCTTGTTATAGTTTTTTTGTTGTTGTTATATTTCAGTGAAGAAAATAATAATAATAATAATAATAATAATAATAATAATACAATGTAAAATCTGACAAGCTGATTTTAGGAAAAACCATTAAAAATCTAGGAAAATGATTACCTTGAAAAGTGTAAGTACATATAACTATTACTCTTAATTTTATTTGTAATTGTTAAGCTTACTTAAAATTTAGTTATATTTACTTAATTTTGTGAAGTTGTTGCAACTTAAAAATGACAAGTTGAATTAAATCTATCTTTCTAAGTTTTACCAATTTAAGTAAACCAGGTTTACTGTGCTTTATATCTGTATTCTGTGGCTTGCAACTACTCAGTCATATTGTCTAAAAAATGCATGTCTAAAATAAACCAAAAAACTTACAGATCTCCTAACTTCATTTTTGGCTAAATCCTGTGGTGATCAAGTTAAGTCAGATTAAGTTGCTAACTTAACAAGGTAATCTTACTTGTCATATTGAAGTCGCAACAATTTCACAAAATTAGGAAAATACAGTTAAATTTAATTAAATTAAGTTTAATATTTATATTTACTTTCAAGACAGTCAGTTTCCAAGATTATTTTAAGTAAGATCAACTTGTTAGATTTTACAGTGCATTAACAACATCAACAACAACAACAACAACAACAACTACAACAACAACAATAATAATAATATTATAGCACCTTTAAAAACGCAGTTCTTTTACAAAAGCAGAAATGGGACACAGAAGGTGATACAACAACTGAAAGTCAAACAGTCAAACTGAACTGAAGTCAGACAAAACTGATGTAGAGTTTAATCAAATAACAAGAGGACAAATAATGCAAGACGAAGATAAAAAATACAAACTAAAATGGAACTTTTAGGGACTGTTTGTTATTAACCCTTTAGGGTATGTTATGGCTCATTTTAGTCTCTTTTCTTCTTCCTGTTGTGATAACTGTGTGTGTGTTGATGCATGTGTCCTAAATGTAGTCCAGATTGTGTATTTGAGTGTAATCAGTGAATTTGCAGCTCAGCTCCTACAATAAGTCTAAAATACACTGTGGAAACTAAATAGTTACATTCAGACTGTTCAGGTCCAAAAATGCTCCATTGAAACCCATTCAAACTGACATTTTTGATCCCACAGCCATCAGAGCAGAAAAACAGGACTTGTATTATTTCTGGGTGTCATTCTGGGCTTTTGACTCTGAATTTGTCATTTTGACTATTTTCCACCTGATGAGGTCATTTTGACCATATTTGGCATATGGAGGAAATACATGCTATTTCCACTAGGTGACCTGTCACAGTCAATGTAGCTGCTGATCACTGACATATCCCAGACTGTCAGCAGCTACACTCACACACTGACATATCCCAGACTGTCAGCAGCTACACTCACGCACTGACAGATCCCAGACTGTCAGCAGCTACACTCACGCACTGACATATCCCAGACTGTCAGCAGCTACACTCACACACTGACATATCCCAGACTGTCAGCAGCTACACTCACGCACTGACAGATCCCAGACTGTCAGCAGCTACACTCACACACTGACATATCCCAGACTGTCAGCAGCTACACTCACACACTGAGGAGGAGGAGAATGAGAATTAATCTTTTTTTCATCTAAAAACAAAGTGGCATTATGACAATAATCTGGCATTTTCAGGGTTAAAATTCTGAAAATTAATGAATATTTGATATTTATGATCAGGACTGATGAAATTATAATATTAATGTTTAATGTTTTTTAAGCCTGATTTTGAAAAGCACATTTTGTGCTCAGGGCCATATGAGTGTGTGTGATATTAAAGTGAACCCTAAAGGGTCAAAGAGCCCAAGACTTAAAACCTTCTTTGGCCCATTTTACCTGGTGTCCCATATTACCTGTCTTCACCTTGACATAAACAAGCTGGAGGACAAAAAATCAACAGGTGGACACCACGGTCCTCAGGAGGACAGGAAGTTGTCGTTTAAAGGAGTCTCTTTTTGTTTCTTCACAGTTTTGATGTAACAAAGACTGAGAGGACGACATAATGTCCCTGAGGTGGACACATCTCCTCGTCCCGTTGGTCCTGGTCCTGTGCCGCTCGGTGTCGGCGGCCCGGTCCGACAGGAACATGGTGTCAGAGGAGTACGTGGGCGCCACAGTGAACGCCACGGTGCTGGACGGTCGAGGAAACACCATCCACATGATGAGCAGTGATGACGGGACATACGGACAGAACTCACCAAAGGTGGACACCAGGGGCATCGTCATCGCACCTGCACCGCATCACGGAGGTACTGACATCACAACACTCCTGAGGTCAACACCTCAGGTCAACACCTCAGGTCAGTACCTGAGGTCAACACCTGAGGTCAGTACCTGAGGTCAATACCTGAGGTCAACACCTCAGGTCAGTACCTGAGGTCAACACCTGAGGTCAGTACCTGAGGTCAACACCTGAGGTCAACACCTGAGGTCTAAAATTTAATTTGAAAAGTTCAGAATCTTACTTATGATCTCAAACACCACCATATAACTAATTGAGCCGACTGGATCTTTACACGGGTTCATCGTAAACTCTGACTTATTGATCTCACTGTGAAGAAGCAGAAACCGTAAACTTTACAGCCAGTTAAAGTTTACAGCCAGTTGGTGCTCCTCATATGGCATTAGAAAATTATCGTCATTGTCATTTTGAATGTCTGATAGTCCACTGCTGACATTTTCGTCTCGTCCCAACTCGTCAGCGAAAATAAAACATAGATTTCGTCATGGTTCCCGTCATTAATATCTATTTTTAGCTCGACATTGTCTCATTTTGATAAGGTCAAAATACACCCGAGGTTACAACATTCATTCTGTGTCCCCTCTCTAAATTTGTAAGTTTTTCGGGTTTGTGAACAGGTGGAGCTCACCATGAGTCCTTTTTTCTTCCCAGCAGCAGTTTGGGACTTGCAGGGTGGATGATTGATCCATCGATCGGTTCAGAGCTGGTCTGATCAGATCGATGGATGAGAGGAGCGGCTGCTGCGAGTAAAAGCAAACTTTTAGACCCAGCACAGTGGACAGCTGAGTTTCTTTTTAATGCGCTTGATGTTCTGCTGCTCCGTCTGTGCCCAGAGTACGCTCTGTGCTCCGGGAGGTGCACTGCATAACCCAACAGCATATAAGTTCCAGTTTCACTTATTAGACTTATACAGTCATCTTCAATTCAGTATTTTTACAGAGTGAACCGTTTTTTTTTTTTTTTTACACTGTAGAAACAGCAACAAAGAAAACAAAAACAAACAAAAAAGTAGAATATGGGATGTTCAACATTTAAAGTAAATTAATAGAAATAAAAATAATCATACTTTAACAAATATTTATGTATGCATATATATATAGCCTCACAGCAAGGGGGTCCCTGGTTCGAATCCCGGTTGGACCGGGGTTCGGTCCGTGGGCGGGGCCCTTCTGTGCGGAGTTTGCATGTTCTCCCGTGTCTGCGTGGGTTCTCTCCGGGTCTCTGGCTTCCTCCCGCAGTCCAAAGACCTGCAGCTCAGGTGGATCGGTGTCTCTAAATCGTCCGTAGGTGTGAGTGTGAGTGTGTGTGGTCGTCTGTCTGTACGTGTCGGCCCTGCGGTGGTCTGGCGACCTGTCCAGGGTGACCCCGCCTCCCGCCCGATGACAGCTGGGATTGGCTCCATCCCCCCCGCGACCCTTACGAGGACAAGCGGTTACAGAAAATGACTGACTGACTGACTGACTATACATATATATATATATTCAGTATATCACCTTTCCCTAGTTTTATTGGCTCTCAAGAGTCGGTGTGACAGTTTAGTGAAGCCAGAAAACAGAAAGATATTCTGCTTATGGTGACTCTGCTTCGTAGTGCAGGCCTCTGAGGTCACCCCAGGGTTAATTTAAACAGGTAATATATTCCTTTAAGTGCATCCACAGCTGAGAGATGACATCACATAGAATTATATATTATTTATAGAATTATTATTTTTTAATTAATTGTCTGATCTGTGTAAGATTGTATTTACCTTCTTCTTGTGAGTTAGAATTAAAGTCACCCACTACTGCCCTTTAATATGCACTGTTGCTGAAATAGAGCATAATATGATAATAATAATAATAATAATAAGTTTATTTATATAGCACATTTAAAAAGAGTTGTTTACAAAGTGCTTTGGCAGAAAAAGCAAAGGCAGGCACCCAGTGAATAATAAGCATAAACATTAACAAAGAGGCCAAAAGTCTAGAAAAGTTTAAGAAAAAGGCCAGAATAAAATGCAAAAGGTCAACAAGAATAAAGCAAATAAAAGTAAATAAAACAGGCAGGTCACGACAAAAGGCAGGTAAAAAGAAAACTAGAAAATATAAGAATAAATGCAATAAAAGACGATACAAAATAATATAAGAAGTAATACAAGAAGGCGACATCACATCAGTGGGATTAAAACAAAGATAAGAAGATAAAAAAAACATATGAATAGGAAAAAGATTAACGAGTAAATAAATTAAAACGTGCCAAGATGGTAAGAACAGGACGTAAGAAGGATGGGGTGCAGATAAATGAATAGAGAAAGAGATGAAAAATGAAAAAATGAATAAAGGTGACATCACATGAAAGTAAAAGTGAGTTTTAAGAAGTGATTTAAAAGATGTGACTGATTCTGCGCACCTCATCTCCTCATAAATGCATTTATTTATTTCTGTTGTTTATTTGATTGGGACAATGCAATTTACCAGAACAACTTCAGCCTGTTACAAACAAGCTGCAGTCACTGATGTTTCAGAGATTATAGCTGCAGCTACTTTCATAATCCTGCCCCGAGGTCGGCTTTTACTAAAGACAAGGAAAAAAAGAGGATATCAAGGTAACATACAGTAGCATGCACATAAAAACGGTTAAAAATAGACAAAAAGCTAAAAATGTGTACATCAAGATTACATAGAATTACAAGACTCAGTTACAGTAAAACAAAACAAAAAACTGGCAAAAAAAAGACACAAATATCAAGGTTTCATACAGATACAACGATCAATTATGAGATATTATAAAATAGTTAAAAATGCTCACAAATCTGATTTCGCCTCAGGCAACCTGTAACACTTTTGTTGGAAATCTTAACATCTCGTGTTAATTTTATTTCGGTTGGTAGCGTGTTCCACATTTTAGAGACTTTTAGTGAAAAAGCTGACAGCCCTGAGGAGGTCTGACGACGTGCCGTTTCACAATATGGCCGAACAAATGAGAGTTCCTGAGACACACGAGGAAATGGTTCAGCAAACCTGCACTGTCTTTGGTAAAAGTTACCGTTATTTTTTTTTTAGCATTTCACATTTATTCACGGTACAAAGTTATTGTATCAGTGCAAATTAATTCACATAGCATTGTGCAAACTCAAAACAAGACACAGGAAACTGCAGTGTGTGATATCCATCATAGTCTGCCAGAGGTTTTTTTCTAACATTAAAGTTTTTCAGCAGCTGCAACATGGGAAGCTTTCGTCTGAGAAATGCTAGAAAAGAGAATATTAAAAAAATGAATAAGGATAAAGCATAGAACGACACAGGATACAATATATTTGTCATCATCACGCCTTGAAGTCTGACCTGGAAGGTCAGTGAATGTTCTTATGAAGTTTTTCCTCTGTCATCTTGCCTTAAACTAGGGCTGGGCGATTATACCTAAAATCAGTATCACGATTATTTAAACCTCCTCATAGTTCACTGACACAGTGTCATGTGACCATGGTGTGTTGGAGTGTAATAAACATATGATGTATTATTATTTATTAAACTTTCCAGCATTATATAAAAATGAAAAGCTCCATCTGAAACAAACTTCAGGTAAATTTGAGCACATTGTGCTGATAATAGTCCAACCTCTCCTGACTGCGGGACTCTGACTTCACTTTGGTGCTGTGAGGAGAAGCTGCGCTCTGTCTGTCTGTCTCACTGCGCTGCTGTCGGACCATCAGCTGTTTGATCCGCCGTGATGAAATGCTGTGGCTGTCAAACACTCAGCTGTTCTGCAGTCATAGTCCTTCACTTTTTTACATGATTGTTTAACACTTCTGCCCTCGCTGTGTTTTGGCGTGAGATTTTCCTCAGTGTCATGAGAGCGTGAGACAGAGCCCAAAAGCGTGAGACGCATGACAGATGTGTAAGTTGCCGACCCCAGTGGGGAAAGTACAGAATTTAAAAAATAACTGAAATAATCGACATGGGAAAGATTACATCGGATAGAGTTTGTGAATGTCGGTTTCGATTACTTTTCGATTCGAATCTCCCAGCCCTACGCTATGTTTTATTATAAACACGAGGGATTTTGAAATCAAGAGTAAGGCCATTTTGACCTCTGAGTGCACGTCTGATTATTGAACGCTGCTAATTCAGCTGTTTGTTCTTAGTTTGTTTGTTCTTTTATGTAAAATTCATCATGCTGCTTTCTCAGCCAGGAATACCTTGAAGAGACTTGAATCTTAATGGGACTATTTCTGGTTAAATAAAATCCATTTTTAAAAATGGTCAGCTGAGGGAGTGGTATAGTGTCGACTGTGAGCTCTTTTTGTTCTTTCAGGTAAAATTTATGCTGAGTGCTAATGTTTGTGCGCTGCACGCCTGGATCACGAAATAAATATGATGTGTTGTCGTATAACAAGAATCGCCAATTGGAGGCGAGTCCAAAACCAAAACTCCTGAGAACGACAATAAAGCAGCGACACAGCTGGTTCATGTCCATACCAGCTGTTGTTGAGTTATTGGACATGCCAGGAAACTTTTAGGATGTTTCTCGTATTTTAGGACATTTTTCAAATTTCAGAACATTTCTAGGATTTTAGGATGTTTTGAGGGTTTTATGAAGTTTCTAAGATTTTATGACATTATTAGGATTTTAGGACCTTTCTGAGATTTAAGATGTCTTATAGGATTTTAGAAGATTTCTTAGACTTTAGGACATTTGTAGGATTTTAGGACATTTTTCTGGTTTTAGGATGCTCCCTGGATTTTAGGACATTTCTAGGATTTAAGAACGTGTGGGGGATCCTCCACTGGTACTTTCTTTGTTCAACAAGCTCTATTTTGATGCTGTTTTATGCACTCTGACACCTTATGGAGACTAAAAGGACAAAAACAATTCCCAGAGTCAATCACTTTATTTTTATTATCAATTACAAAATGTGTGGGGACCACATGGCACCCTATTGAGGGCCAGATTTGGCCCGCGGGCCATGAGTTGAGCATCACTGATGTAGTATTTGCAGTAGAGACACTGCGGCTGTGCTGAAGGTCGGAGCGTCTGTAGTATATGTAGTATATGTAGTAGTACTGAGACACTGCGGCGGGGCTCGGAGGTGTCCGGTTACAGTCAGACTGCCCTCACAGAAGGACACTGCAGCTCCGAGCGTCTGCACCAGCTGAGCCACAGAGTCTGTTTCCGCCGACACTGACGGGTTCACATCAGCACGGACCTCATTAACCCTGCGTGCATGAACGTGATGAATGATTACACAATGACTGTCTGTGGCTTTGAGAAAAGATGCGACACAATGATCAGTGCGTGAATCTTCAGAAACAGGAGAAAAACCTTCAGCTTCAAAACCTGCCTCAGCATGCACGATCTAAAACTCTGCTCTGGTGTCAGTGCAGAGAAATATCTCCGACAGAAAGAAGTACCAGCGCAAAGTATATAAAAATATAAAAATAGATGCACAGTTATAGTAAACAACTAGCACTAGTATGTAAATATGTAAAAATACATTTTGTATAGTATGCTGAATATGCAAGTTTGTAAAAACTATAAATGTAAGAAATACAGTAACAGACAATGAGCACTGGTATGAATATTTCAATAATTATATGGATAATTGGCTGAGTGTTTAAAGAATCAGAACCAGGTTTTATTGCCAAGTACATGTACACATACAAAAACATAGAGGAAGAATGAAAATAGTAACTTTCAATCGAATGAGATAAAAATATAGAAGCCATATAGAAACATGATAAATGGAATATAAAGAACACAAAATGTATGTACAAAAGGTGCAGACGTTAAAGTCGTAGTGCAAAGTTTGTAAAACATAAAGCTCTGCCTTATGCTACAATGCAGAGAATAAAACTAGTGTGAAGGTTAAAAATAAAAAATATAAATGTGTGTGCAGAGCTACAACAAAAGCCAGAATAACAATAATAATATATTCGATACGCTGGCGAGGTCAGCGGGGAGATACTGATGATGTCACTGAGTTATCGTTGTGATGACGTGTAACCGACGCGCTGACGTTGTGTCTCCTCAGTGGTGGACCGGCAGGGCTGCGACCCCGGCACTCGGTTCCTGGTCCCTCCTCGGAACGTCCACTGGGTGGCGCTGCTGCAGAGAGGAAACTGCACCTTTAAAGAGAAGATCCTGAAGGCGGCGGCCTACAACGCCACGGCGGTCCTCATCTACAACAACTCCACCAACAAGACGGTGAAGATGGGACACGAAGGTCCGAGTCCGAACACAACGTTTAGCTTAGCTTAGCTTAGCTTAGCTTAGCTTAGCTTAGCTTAGCTTAGCTTAGCTTAGCTCAGGGTCAAGACTGGAAACAAACAGCTGCCTTAGCTTAGCATAAAGCAGAGAGCCCGAACCTGCCTTGCTTAGGGGCCCCACACATGTTCTAGGATTTTAGGACTTTTTGAGGATTTTAGGATATTTATTGCAATTTAGGAAATTTTTTTCTATGATTTCAGAACATTTTTTAGGATTTTTTATAACATTTTGATGATTGTAGAACATTTCTAGGATTTTGGACATTTCTAGGACTTAAGGACATTTCTGAGAATTTATAATAATTCCAGGATTTTAGCACGTTCAAAAGATTTTAGGATGTTCCTTTGATTTTAGAACATTTTTAAGATTTGAGAACATTTCTAGGGCTTAAGAACATTTCTTTAGGATTATTAAAATAATATTTCTAGGATTTTAGCACGTTCCAAGGATCAAGGATGGACATTTTTAGGATTTTAGGACATTGCTAGGATTTGAGGGCGTTGGTAGGATTTTAGGACGTTTCTATGATTTTAGAACATTATCAGGATTTTGAACATTTCTAAGAGTTTAGAACTTTTCTCAATTTTCATGGTTTTTCTAGGATTTTGGCACGTTTCTAGGATTTTATGACATATCTTGGATTTTAGGACATTTTTAAGATTCTTAACATTCTTAGATTTTGGGATGTTTCCAGGATTTTAAGACGTTTCTCAGGATTTTAAGACGTTTCTCAGGATTTTAAGACGTTTCTAGCATTTTAGCATATACCTAAGATTTTTAGGATCTTAGGATATTTCTAGGATTTAAGGATGTTTCCAGGATTCCAGGAGTATTGTTGGCATAAAAACTGGAAACAGTCATCCTGAAATGAAGAGATATTCCTTTAAACTGTGATTGAGAGGAGGAGGAGGAGGAGGAGGAAGGTGTGAATGTGAGGAGTGACTTCCTGAGGATCGATGCCGAGGTCTAAATATAGACGGGAGTGTGTCATTAATTGATGAGGTCACTGTGACCTCACACTGTGTGTGTGTGTGTGTGTGTGTGTGTGTGTGTGTGTGTGTGTGTGTGTGTGTGTGTGTGTGTGTGTGTGTTATGTTTCGGTCCTGATGCCGAATGTTTGAGTACAAACTGAAACAATCTGACCTGGAGAGCAAAAAAAAAAAAAAGACAAATAATTGTAAACTTTATATCCAGGGTTCCCGTTGTTATGGAAAACCTGGAAAAGTCATGGAAGTTTATAATCACATATTCTGTGATTATAAACTGGAAAAGTCATGAAACTAGTAAAAATCATTAACATTTTTGGAAAAATCATGGAAATGTGTTGTATGTAATAAATGAATTACAATAACAGTGAATGTATTTTCCGTAGCTGACGATGTAATGTAGCTTCAGTCTGCGTCAGCGTGAGATATTTTGGTTGTTTATGTTTATTTGTTTGATTATGTACATTTCCTCATTTTCTCCCTGCGTGTCCCTTCACTCATGTACGCTCACCAGCCCTGTCAGATCATTTTTAGGCACTTTTTTCTTTAAAGAAGGGGCATACAACTTATGTGGCTGTGTTAAGTCGAATTGATTGCCAATTTCAAAAATGTTGGTGATTTTTATAGAAAGCTTTATAGGTTTTATTTCTATTTATTTATTTATTTTTCTTTCTTCTTTTTTCATTTTTGGCAATTTTTATTTAAAACTTTTTTTTTCCCTGAATATTTGAAAGGCAGATTTTCTTTAAAAATCAAAATGACACCATTTATTACAGCCAGAAACTCTAAAAACTGAAACAATTGTTGGATTTTCCAAGTTTCCGATGGACAAGGAAAAGAAAAAAAAATTGGGTCCTTTAAAAGTCATGGAAAAGTTTGGAAATTTTGTCCATGGCAACGTGTATGAACCACGCGTGTCTGTAGCAACCTCACACTAAACGCAGCTCCGAGTTCAGAACAAAACCAAAGTGTTGAACACTCAGAGTAAAAGATCAGGGAAAGACCCCGCCCCCATGAATGAAGGCGGTGTCCTCACCGCAGCGGCCACGGGTTCGATTCCAGCTCGCGTGTGTCTCACTGCAGTACGGAATTTGTGTCCTCCTGTCCTCACTCTGTGGTCTCTGTGCAGGTACCGGGGACACGGTGGCGGTGATGATCACGGAGGCGTACGGTAAAGAGATCCTGGCTCACCTGGAGAGGAACCTGACCGTGCTGGTCTCGGTGTTCGTGGGTCAACGCGGTTCATCCAAAAACATCAACCGAGGCTCGCTGGTCTTCGTCTCCATCTCCTTCATCGTCCTCATGATCATCTCGTCCGCCTGGCTCATCTTCTACTTCATCCAGAAGATCCGCTACACCAGCGCCCGCGACCGCAGCCAGGTAACAAAAAAAAAATGGTGATTGTTTTTTCTTTTTCAAAATTCAAATGTTTGTATTCACAAAATAAAGCGTGATGTGATGTCATCATCTGGTGTTTCGAATGACGACTAACCCGCCGTAAACCGGTGCTGCTAAAAACGAACGTGACGCCGTGGATGTGACGTCATTCATAGCTGCAACCTCTGATTTCGGCGGTAAACAGAAAACATTAACAGAACATACAGAGAACATGCGAACTCCCCTCCTCCTCTTGTTCAGATGAAACATCAATATTTAATGAGGTGAATCTCTGCTGAAAGTTTAATGTAGCAGTCGGTGGTCACACACACACACACACACACACACACACACACACACACACACACACACACACACACACACACACACACACACACACACACACACACACACACACACACACACTCCTCCCAGTGTAATATAACCTTCCTCTCAGGACTCTCCCTCCTCCTCCTCCTCTCCATTTGCTGCAGAGCAACCTTCACCTCACCTCCCTGCAGCCAGAAATCAGCTCCTACTGACCCTGTACAAGTACTCACAGTACTGTAGTACACCAACATACAGACAGTACAAGTACTCAGAGTACTGAAGTACACATTTTGCACTGTGACATATCTGTCTAGTTGTCTACATACTTTTGGACATGTAACACCCCTCCCTTTCTGTTTCTCAGCGTCGTCTTGGTGACGCAGCAAAGAAAGCCATCGGGAAGTTGACCACGAGGACGGTGAAGAAAGGAGACAAGGTAATGCCGTCTTTTATGTCCATCCTCTTTTTTGTGTCCTGCTCCTGGCTCAGGTGTGATCCAGAGCGGGCAGCAGGACCCAGAGCTGTCAGGTGTGATACGGGGCTGTCAGGTGTGATACAGAGGTGTCAGGTGTGATACAGAGCTGTCAGGTGTGATACAGAGCTGTCAGGTGTGATACAGGGCTGTCAGGTGTGATACAGGGCTGTCAGGTGTGATACAGGGCTGTCAGGTGTGATACAGAGGTGTCAGGTGTGATACAGGGCTGTCAGGTGTGATACAGGGCGGGCAGCAGGACCCAGAGGTGTCAGGTGTGATACAAAGGTGTCAGGTGTGATACAGAGGTGTCAGGTGTGATACAGAGCTGTCAGGTGTGATACAGAGGTGTCAGGTGTGATACAGAGCTGTCAGGTGTGATACAGGGCGGGCAGCAGGACCCAGAGGTGTCAGGTGTGCAATACTGTTGCTTTGTTTATGTCCAAGGTCCACACCACTCGGGTGTTTTGGAACAACTTTACACTATTTATACTGTCACAGAGCAAAAAAACACTGTAGTAGAGCAACTAAACACGGTCATAGAGCAAATGTATACCCTCTCAAACAGCTTTACACTCTCATAGAGCAACATTACACTATTAATACTGTCATAGGGCAACAATATACTGTCATGGATGAATTTAAAGCATGAGACGTGTAGTCGATAGAAGGTCAATAGAACGTCGATAGAACATCGATAGAACCCGTTCCAGCTATGCTGACGCTTGCGACATACCAGCTCGAGCACGTGGACTGTCAGAGCAAGTAACACTAAATTTACTATCATAGAGCAACTTTACACTTGCATCAGCAACCTAACACCATAAAAACAGTCATATAGCAGCTTAACAGTGCCATAGAGCAACTCTACACAATGCAAACCATGGTAGAGCACCTGTACACCGTCCTGAAGTAACGTCACACTGGCACAGTACGAGTCTTCTGCAGGGCTCAGAGATCTTTTAAAAAGAAAACATACTGATGCAGCCGGAGAGACTCAGAACCGCCAGCCGTGTCCATAACTCACAAGTTAACCTGTGGTTTGTGTTTTTTAACAGTAGATTTGTCGATATCACGTTGACATGTTCACGTGTTTGCGTGTTGCAGGAAACGGATCCAGATTTTAACCACTGTGCGGTGTGCATCGAAGCGTACCAGCTGAACGACGTGGTCCGCATCCTGCCCTGCAAGTGAGCCCGAAAACACTCATACATACAGTATATATTTAAAATCTGAACCGGTCCTGAGTCGGCACCAGGTTCCGTCCGGTTAGTGATGAGTGTGCGTGTGTGTGTGCGTGTGCGTGTGTGCAGACATGTCTTCCATAAGGTGTGTGTGGACCCCTGGCTGAACGAGCACTGCACCTGTCCCATGTGCAAACTCAACATCCTCAAAGCTCTCGGCATCATGGTGAGTCACCGCAGACCTGAACAACACAAACAACATCGACACAAGCAACAGGTGTCCTGTTTTAACTGTTGTCTCTGTCCTCCTGTCTGTCCTCTGTCTCCTCCGGTCTCAGACCAGTCTTCCCTGCGTGGACAGCGTGGTGTTGGACGTGGAGCGTCTGGGCGTCAGTCAGGCGTCCGGCAGCCAGAGGTCGACGCTGGGCGACAGCAACCAGCCGTCCATCAGCCTGGAGCCGCTCAGCCCCCCCCACCCCGAGGCCACGCCCAGAACTCCTGCTGACATCACCATCGCCGTGACCAGTAAGAACACAGGTCCACTAACACAGGGCAACTCTATGCTCACAGAGCAACCGATTCCTGAAACAGGTGTCAGCACGTTACTGTAAGAGCAACTAAACTCCGCAGCCAACTTTAATCACTTCAAAGACAACTTTACACTGTCATAGAGCAACCTTAAAATGTGTCCAAGTTAATTTACACTGTCATAGAGCAACCTTAAAATGTGTCCAAGTTAATTTACACTGTCATAGAGCAACTTTAAACTCTCAGGGCAACTGAATCCTGATACAGGCAACAACACCTTACTGTAAGAGCAACTAAACTCTTCAGCCAATTCCATAGTTAAAAAACAACTTCCTTTCATAGAGCAACTTTATACCATCATAGAGCAACTTAACACTGCCATAGAGCAACTTTACCATTTCTCTGCTCTTATTTAAGAACTTTACGCCGTCCTAAAGTAACTTAACTCCATGAAAGAGAGCACCTACACTACTTAATCACAGAGCAATCTTACATTGTCATTGGCATCTGTGCACTGTTGATACTGCCACAGAGCAACTTAACACAGTTTATTCTGTCATACAGAAAGTTTACGGTGTCATTTCGCGAGAGGATCTAAATTTGATTCAAAGAACCCTGAAAATGTGACGGATCTTCGAGCCCGACGCAGATTAATAAAACCATTTAATTTAGTCCATTTAATCGGGCAGGAATTGATCCAGATTTGACAGTTTTTCCTTCAGTTTCAGTTTGATGCAGTGTCTCAAATTGTCCACGAGATGGAGCCAGTGACACCACAAATACACTCCTGATAACATCTGATCAGTTTTATTGATCCCTTCAGTATGAGCTGTAACTCTACTCTGCACTACAGGTTTTGGATTTAGTAAAATTGATCTTGGTGTTGATACAGCTGATGTTTACTGAAGTAAATGTTTGATCAGAAGACTAAACAGTTTTTATCGAATGTTGAACACAAATCACGACATTCTGTCCGCTAACGGCTGATACAGAATGATTGAACACCGTATTAAATGATAAATCAGGCTGTTTTTATAATATCTTTTTGTAAAGCTGTTTATGTGAGACGTTGATTGTTTTTGTGACTCGTCAGGCGGCGGTCACTTCTTCAACAGGAACTCGATGTCTCCTCGCAGCGTCGTCTGTGAGATGGAGCTGCCGGACATCCAGGCGTCTCTCGACCTCTACGACGACAACAAGTCCTGAGGCCCGTCGTCATGGTTACGTCCCCACAGCACCACTTCCTCCACCTGCAGATGGACGGATGACATTTTATGGACGCAGGATGTGTTTAGTGTTCCCGGTGGGTCGGTGGATGGTTAGGGGAGTCTGAAAACGACAATTTGGACAAACTTTTAATCATCATTTAATCCATCAGACTTTCTTCAGCCTGAGCGTAGACTCACTGTGGATCCTGGTCTGGTTTGGACCCCAAAACTCAACACCTGTTTTTTTCTCCCAGAGGAAAAAAAACTTTGGAGGAACCAGAGTCACGGTTGCGGTATTGTCAGTATTGTCAGAAACAATTTCTAAACCAAATAATCCCAAGAACTGACCTCCAGACCCTGAACCAGGTTCCTCTTCCAATGTCGTGGTTGAGTTCTTTGACAAGTTCCTTGAAAAGTTGTGGAGTCCCTAAAAGTAATGTTATGCTCCTGGAAAAAGGTCCCTCAAAAGGCTCCTGATCACCCCAAAAAGACGTTCTGGGTCCTTGGAAAAGTTTGTGAATTCTTTGAACAGTACTTGGATAGGTCCTAAATTTGTAAAAAGGTTTCTCTGAGTTTCTGGAAAAGTTCCAGGGCTCTTTCAGGTCCTGGAACTTTTTCCGAGTAACTAACAAGGTCCCTTGGATCCTCTAAAAAGTTTCTGGGGGTTTCTTGGTTCTGTAAATGCTCGAGGGCCTAAAAAGGTTCCTGAAAATGTTCCTTAAAGTTCCAAGGCACCTGGAAAATAATTGAAAGATCCTGAAGAGTTCCTTGTGTTCCTTGAAAAGTGAGAGTTATTTACCCTTTGACTCCTGGATTGACATCAGTTTTCTTGTGCTGCGTTCAGATGCCTTTCACAAGCATCGAAACCTCTGAAAGCTGAGAAAATTGCTTTGATTTATTTGAGAACATGGGAAAAAGGCAATGAGCAACTTGGATAGAAATGCACAACAAATTGCAAAAAAACCAAAAACAAGATTAAATGTGACAAAAAATGATCTGAAAATTTGCCTGGGGGATCATATATTATCAAAAAACTAGGAAAAAATGTCCAGTAAAGTATATTTTCCAAATCTTATCATAACATCTTAAAAATATAAGCTTTCTTTTTTTAAGCACTCTCTTAAGTTTTGTTTGTTTGTTTCACTTTTTTAAAACTTATTTCCAGGTAATTTTGTTGTAATTGTTTGTCATTTTTTTTGCCATCTCTTGTTGAATTGCTCATCGCCATCTTCCTCTTGTGTCTATTTCGTCGATTTGCTCAGGTTTCAAAGGGTTAAAGATAATTCTCTGGTCTCCATTTATTGGATCTTAAAACATGCTTGGAAACATTCTTAAAATCCAAAAAGGTTCTTGAAAAACTTTCGGAGTGCCTGAAGAGTTCCTGGAAAGGTTCTTGAGGTCTTAAAGGGGTTCTTGGGTTCGTGGAAATGTTCCTGAGAAAATATCTCTGAGGGGTTAAAAATATATTGGGTTCTCAAGAAAATGATTTTCCTGAGGTGGTTCTCAAGGCTTTAAAAATGTCCCTGTGTTCCTGGAAAACCAGTCAAAGGTTCTGGACCTGGGACTATGTTGGCTGAACTTAAATGGACCTGAACACACCAGGACCAGAACCACAACAAAGCTGGAAAACGTGAACCCAGAAAAGGTTTCTGTTTGTGTTTTCTGATGTTCTGCGTTCAGTGGGTTGTAACTCCAGACATTTGGGAATTTGTAACCCTCTGATTGGCCAACTGGAGGTGACATCATCAACAGACTCTTCTGGACTCCAGCCAGAGTCCTGGATCAGAAGTAATCTAGATACTGACTGAGCTGATTCTTCCTGTTTACCTTCAAACTGGAACAGCAGAGGAAGACCTGGACCTGGGCCTGGACCTGGATCCTCTGCAGAGACTCTGGAGGAAGCAGGCGCGACCTGTAACAGTGTTAACTTTCCCTGTAGCAAAAAGAGACGTTAGATTTAAAGGAACAGTCCAACATTTCAGAAAATACTCCTGTTCTGTGTTTCAGTGATGTGTGGCGTTCCTCAGGGTGGCGTCCTGGGTCCTCTGTTTCTCTTATTAACCCTCTAAAGACTTCAACATGTATTCGACCCTCGTGTTCTCCAGAGTCAGACGAGACGACCATTAGCCTAGCTTAGCACAAATAGTGGAAGTGGGGGGGAAAGTGTTAGCTCCATCAAAAGAGAGAAAATTAACTGACAGCCTCGAGTCCGTCTGATTTTTGTCTTGTTAGTGAAGCGGCGGGTCAGCTGTCCATCCTGCAGAGAGCCGGCTAAGACGACGATCGAGTCGTCAGGAGTCCGCAGGTCCATGAGCCAATGAGAAAAGAGTCTGAGGTGAGTCACTTCCTGTACTGTAAAGCTTAAAGGTGTAGATGTAGATACTTTATTGGCCCGTGCTCAGAGCTCGCCGCAATACGTCTGCGCCACGTTGGGAAGGTCAGCATCCGCTCGTAAACAAATGAGATGAGCAAAAATCGAGTGTAACAGGCTTCATTTTTAGCAGATTTGAATCAAATTTGTTTTGTTATAAACATCAGAAAGCGGACGTGATAGTGGTTACTTGTGTGAATTAATGTCAGCTGGAGGAAATCAGCTCTGACAAAACTAATCCTCTGAATCGGCACCGGGACATGCAGGCCCCGACTTCTGAATAAGCAACATCCAGTGATGGAGTGGAACAAAGTCAAATATGAACTTTTTTGCTGCCAGATGAGATGATTTGAAAATACCTGTGGGACAGCTGCCTCTCGCATCACATGTTGTTTTTGGTTTTTTTAACTGTTTCATCTTTCACTCAAAGTATCTTTTCCGTCGACTTGACACTCTGCTGTGCAGCTCTGCATCGGCAACAATCTGGTGATACAACACATACCACAACCGAGGGTATGACTCAGATTATCAGGGTTTACTGCGATACTGTAAGAAAGTGATGTATTAAAGATCTAATTTTAACCCTTTAGGGCTCGCTGTAATAACACACACACTCACATCGCTCTGCACACGAAATGCACTTTTCAAAGTCAAGCTTTAAAAAATATGATTTTCTTCTTTCATTGAGTTTATTTTTTAACCAACATCAGTCCTTCTCATAAATATAAAATATTTGTTAATTTTCAGAATTTTAACCCTTTAAATGCCATATTTTTGTCATGATGCCACCATGTTTTTAGATGAAAAAAATGAAGTATTTTCAATATACTACATGCAAAGTACATTTATTTTGTATTTTGTAGCTGCTGTCAGTCAGTGATCAGCAGCTACATTGACTGTGACAGGTCACCTAGTGGAAATAGCATGTATTTCCTCCATATGCCAAATATGGTCAAAATGACCTCATCAGGTGGAAAATAGTTAAAATGACAAATTCAGAGTCAAAAGCCCAGAATGACACCCAGAAATAATACAAGTCCTGTTTTTCTGCTCTGATGGCTGTGGGATCAAAAATGTCAGTTTGAATGGGTTTCAATGGAGCATTTTTGGACCTGAACAGTCTGAATGTAACTATTTAGTTTCCACAGTGTATTTTAGACTTATTGTAGGAGCTGAGCTGCAAATTCACTGATTACACTCAAATACACAATCTGGACTACATTTAGGACACATGCATCAACACACACACAGTTATCACAACAGGAAGAAGAAAAGAGACTAAAATGAGACAAACAGTCTCTAAAGGGTTAAAATGATTTTCTCTGAAGCTGCTTCAGTAGGTGACACAGCTGCTTTCTCTCCTCCTATTGGCTCTCGGTCCTCAGGTGTGACGTCAGCAGGTGGACCCTCGCTGCTAACACGTCTCCTCTCTGTGTCTCAGTTAGAGAAGTGGCGGACTGCTCCTTTAAAAGTGTATTAATTAAACAGCTTCTGAATTATTCAGCGTGTAATAATCCGCTCCGGCGACGGGGCTCAATATATAAACAGCATTATACAATCTATAACCTGATTGATCAATATTATCTCTGAAGTGACCTGAAGAGGGACTCGTCTGTCCTCGTCTGTCTGTCCTCGTCTCTGTGTCACATGGTACTGATGATGATGACGATGAAGAGGATGTGTGTGATGCTTTCAGTTCACTGTGTCTCTTACTGCCTCGGCATTAAAGTGTCATTAAAGTGTCATTATTGCCTTTAACCTGCAGCGCACTCTCTTTATCTGATACACACAGTGAGTCAAAATATACGTGAATATTTGGATATTTATGTGACTGAAATACAAATGAAGATGCGGAAGTCTGCTGCTGTGGAACCTCAATGACGAAGATTTTCTGTTTTTAAAAAACAAAAAAGAAAACACTATTTGACAAAGCAGAATTTACAATAAAAATGCAGAGAAAAAAGAAAAGTATACTAATATTCTAATAATGCAAATATCAAGATAGTCAAATTTAAGCTTTTAGCACCTGGATCAGTTCTCCTGTGCTGCATTCATACGCCTTTAATAAGCATTTAAACTTCTTAAATCTCAGAAAATTGGCTTAATTTCTTTGGAAAACAATGAGCAACTTTGCATGAAATGTGATTAAAATATAATATAGAATATATATATAGATATAAATAAAAAGAAAATTTAAAAAATAAGTAAACAGGGAGGAGGAAATCATCTGACAATTAGCTGGAGAGGATTATTATATTATTAAAAAATAAAGTGTAATGTCCAGGAAACTACATTTGCAATTCTTATGTACTTAAAATAATCTTACAGGAAAAAGTTTTAGTTTTAGTACTTTCATAAGGTCATTTTCTTTTTTCCCCCTTTTTTAAAAACCTTTTTTCTTTTCTTTTTGAGCTTATTTTCAGGCAGTTTTCTTGTGACATTTTACTAATTTCTTGCTAATTTTGAGGTAATTTCTTTAGTTGCTAGTCACCTTTTTCCCTTGTGTTTGAAAGAAATCAAGTCATTTTGTGGGTTTTTAATGAAAGAATCAGGGATAAAATATACATTAGTCCAAAAAATGATATTTTGTTCATGAATTCTATTTTATATTTATATAAAAATGATCTTGTGTGCACAAGATAACTTTCTTTCCATAACATAATTAACTTGTGCGCATAAAATAAAAAGAATCACCTTTCAGGACTTTTTAAAAATGTATTCTTTAATTCATTCCAAAATGCTATTTAATTAGCTAACATGTATTTTGTAATACCTTGAAAATATGGATCTTAGTTACTCAAATGTTAAACCTCCGGATTTGGAAATTCCATGTTTTGCTATCCCGGATCTGATAATCCATCTCATTTTTGTGCAGTTTCATTTTTGTTTTTGTCAGTTTTATTTACTTTATAGCAGCTGTTCATCAAATAATTAATTTTATTATAGAGTCCTGTTTTTTCTGTTTGTTCTTTTTAATCAAAGGTACGCACGTCCGTCTAAATGTTAGAATAACATAAACTGAAGGTTTTATCCAGATCAAACGGAGACTGGATTAAATGATCTAATTCAATATCAGAATCCTTGTTTTCTTCTTTTCTTCTGAATAACCCATTTTCAAGATTTGATCCAATCCAAAATCCACTCAAATTATATTTGAAAACCTGGACCTGGAAAACATTTTGTCATTGTTTAATTTTATTTATTTATATCAATTTTTAAATTTTGGCTTTGTAATAAAGATATTTAAAATGAATTATTAAAATTTAAAGAAATACAATAAAAGGACATGGGCAGTAACAAAAATAATACACATTCACATTACATCAGGGGTGTTTATAATAATGTAAAAATGGGATGTTTGTTGTAATTAACGACAGTGAGAGACATTACAATTAAAATTAAAACAATCCATTTTTAAAAAAAGAGGGGCGTGAGCCTGAAATATTTTGTTTGTGGATGAAGAATTTCTCCATTAAAATAAAAAATAAATAAATTAACGGCGCTCTCCGTCTGTGACGTCATGACGCGTCCTGTGACGTCACACCCGGAAGTGATGTTCAGTCAGCAGACCGAGCGAAAACAACAACATCGGCTCGGTGTCTTCGCCCTGAATTAGACGGAGCCGCCCGGTGCTAACGCTCCTTCCCCCCGGTGCTAACGGTGCTCTCCGCCGGCGGACGGTGCGCAGGGAGCGGGCAGAGATGTGGATCGAGCCGGAGGAGGTGCTGCTGGCCGGCGCGCTGTGGGTGTCCGAGCGGGCCAACCCGTTCTTCATCCTGCAGAGGAGGCGAGGACACGGCCGCGGCGGGGGACTGTCCGGTCAGTGTCCGCGGTCCAACACCGTGTCTGTCCTCTCTGTGTGCACATACGTGCGTGTCTGAGGGGACACGAGGGGACAGAAACACGTCCGAGAGTCTGAAGACACGAGACCCCGAGCGGCTTCAGTTAGCCTGCACACAGTATTTATACACGTACTCTGTGTACTCTGTGTACTGTATGTACTGTGTGTACCGCGAGGGACAGTTGGTCATTTATCGGTGGGGGGGTTTATGTTCTTTTATTTTGAAAGTGGCTTAAGTTCTGTCTTTTTTCTTTTTTTTATGGTGATTTTGTTTTTTCTTTAAAAAAAAAAACTTAAAACTTTATTGAACTGTATCATTTTTGGATTTTTTGAAGAAAGCATTTTGGTAAAAAAAACGGTCTTTTGTTTCTTTCCTCTTTGGTTTTGGTGGGGGGGCACATCCGGGGGCCATGTTTTCAAAAAAAGGTGGTTTTGTTTTTCTTTAAAAATCTTTCTAAATATTTACAAACATCTTGGTAATTTCTTTTTAATTTAATTGTTTTGGCAATATTTGAAGAAAACATTTGTCAAAATTTCTGGCAATCTAAAAGAAATCTTGGGTTGATGTTTTTGAATCTTTAACACTTTAGACTCAGGAGAAGCGTATCGACTCTAAATGGCTGTGTTGGATTTATTTTACCGCTGATCTTGAAAGAAAACACGCATCTTTTCTTTTTTAAATTTGGTGATTGTTTTTCTCTTTAAAGGTCTTTGGCAAATTTTAGAGAAAATATTTTGGTGATTTCTTTTTCTTTAAAAAAAAAGGCAATTTTTAAAGAAAACACACAGTTGAACTGAATTAAATCCGAGTCTCTCGGTAACCAGCTCATATATGTACCGCAGTAACACTAATATTTGACAGCTAAAGTAAAAGTACCTCGAGACTGACGGTCAGAACTGTGACTGAATATAATGTCGGTTTGTACTGCGCTTCATCAGTACATCAACCGTCAACAATAATATTTTACTACAGTTAATAATCAAAGTAATCTGATTACTGTGTTTAAGATTCACACTTACATTTGAATGTCCCCTGGTTTACGTCTCTACCTGTCTCTCTGAATGTCCCCTGGTTTACGTCTCTACCTGTCTCTCTCTGAATGTCCCCTGGTTTACGTCTCTACCTGTCTCTCTCTGAATGTCCCCTGGTTTACGTCTCTACCTGTCTCTCTCTGAATGTCCCCTGGTTTACGTCTCTACCTGTCTCTCTCTGAATGTCCCCTGGTTTACGTCTCTACCTGTCTCTCTCTGAATGTCCCCTGGTTTACGTCTCTGCCCGTCTCTACCTGTCTCTCTCTGAATGTCCCCTGGTTTACATCTCTGCTCGTCTCTACCTGTCTCTCTCTGAATGTCCCCTGGTTTATGTCACTTGTTTCTCTCTGAATGTCCCCTGGTTTACGTCTCTGCCCGTCTCTACCTGTCTCTCTCTGAATGTCCCCTGGTTTACGTCTCTGCCCGTCTCTACCTGTCTCTCTCTGAATGTCCCCTGGTTTACGTCTCTGCCCGTCTCTACCTGCCACTCTCTGAATGTCCCCTGGTTTACGTCTCTGCCCGTCTCTACCTGCCACTCTCTGAATGTCCCCTGGTTTACGTCTCTGCCCGTCTCTACCTGTCTCTCTCTGAATGTCCCCTGGTTTACGTCTCTGCCCGTCTCTACCTGTCACTCTCTGAATGTCCCCTGGTTTACGTCTCTGCCCGTCTCTACCTGTCTCTCTCTGAATGTCCCCTGGTTTACGTCTCTGCCCGTCTCTACCTGTCACTCTCTGAATGTCCCCTGGTTTACGTCTCTGCCCGTCTCTACCTGTCTCTCTCTGAATGTCCCCTGGTTTACGTCTCTGCCCGTCTCTACCTGTCACTCTCTGAATGTCCCCTGGTTTACGTCTCTGCCCGTCTCTACCTGTCACTCTCTGAATGTCCCCTGGTTTACGTCTCTGCCCGTCTCTACCTGTCACTCTCTGAATGTCCCCTGGTTTATGTCACTTGTTTCTCTCTGAATGTCCCCTGGTTTACGTCTCTGCCCGTCTCTACCTGTCTCTCTCTGAATGTCCCCTGGTTTACGTCTCTGCCCGTCTCTACCTGTCTCTCTCTGAATGTCCCCTGGTTTATGTCACTTGTTTCTCTCTGAATGTCTCCTGGTTTACGTCTCTGTCTGTCTCTGTCTGTGCAGGTCTCCTGGTTGGGACTCTGGATGTGGTCTTGGACTCCAGTGCCCGGGTGGCCCCGTACAGGATCCTGCTGCAGACGGCCGACTCTCAGGTTTACTGGAACGTGGCCTGCGGTGGGTCAGCGGAGCCCGGAGCTCTGTGATTGGCTGATTTCATGTTTGTTTTCTGACCCTCGGCTGTGTCTCGCAGGCTCGTCCAGGAAGGAGATCACGGAGCACTGGGATTGGCTGGAGTCCAACCTGCTGCAGACCATCTCCATCTTTGACAACGACGAGGACGTCACCACCTTCGTCAAAGGAAAGATCTGCGTACGTCAGTTTTACCAGTGATTGGCTGTCACAGCTGTCAATCATGGCAGAAAAGACCGACATTATGTTTTATTGAACTTCAGAGGTTTTGTAAACAGTACTCCAAGAAAAATAAAGAGGAGGTACGAAAATATCTACGTTTAAAAAATAGATAGGTGAAGAAATAAACAGAGAAGGAAAAAACAAAGACTTTAATACAAGAATAATACCATACATACATCTGCACACATGCATACATGCATACATACATACATGCATACATATATACATGCATACATACATATATATATACATACATGCATACATACATACATGCATACATACATACATACATATAAACATACATGCATACATGCATACATACATACATACATATACGCATACATACATACATACATACATACATACATACATACATATATACATACATGCATACATGCATACATATATGCATGCATACATACATACATATACGCATACATACATACATATATACATACATGCATACATACATATATGCATGCATACATACATACATACATACATACATATACGCATACATACATACATACATACATACATACATACATACATATATACATACATGCATACATACATACATATATACATACATGCATACATGCATGCATACATACATACATACATACATACATACATACATACATACATACATACATACATACATACATATACATGCAGTTCAGGAAGTCGATCCACACTTTCCATGTTTTTAAAAAACCTCCCATTTTGTGTAATTTAATAACTAATTTAAACCGAACGTATCATGAACACAAACCCTTGAAGAAACATCAGGGCGATGAGAACGACCTTCAGTGACAGAAAGCGTTTTTGGAAACGTTTATTTGTTTTTCGTTCGGCCCGTTCACTAACGTGGAGGGGCGGGCTCTATGACCTGTACTGCAGACAGACAGCAGGGGGCGACACACACCGAGCAGGTACACTGTGGTGGAGCTGATGTGTCGTCCATCTTTATTTACGGTCTGTGGTCGTTTGTCTCTTTTTGTGTTTGATCCTGAGTGATGTCACTTCCTGCAGGGCATCATTGCGGAGGAGAACCGTCTGAAGCAGGGCGAGGAGCAGGAGGAGGATTGTGGGAAGTTTCGAGAGGCGGAGCTGAAGATGAGGAGGCTGTTCGGGATGCCGGAGGAGGAGAAGCTGGTGAACTATTACTCGTGCAGCTACTGGAAGGGCCGAGTGCCGCGGCAGGGCTGGCTTTACCTGTCCGTCAACCACCTGTGCTTCTACTCCTTCCTGCTGGGCAAAGAAGGTACGACCGGCCAATCACGGGCCAGAGTTTAATGATGTCACTCGGTCTGAAACTAAGACAACACAACGTCAGAACGCAATGTTGTCATGTTTATATTTTAATGTGCAGCGCTCCGATCTCACGCGTGTAATTAATCATGTCCTCACATGCAACCAACCCCAGTACGTCCCAGCAGGGGACGCCAACATCTCACACTTCACAGAAATAAATGGAAAAATACGCAACAATAAGACAATAAGAGGGCACAGTGATCACGATTATTCTGGTGGTGATAGTAATAATCAAAACCAAATAATGTAAGTAAAAAAAAAAAAAATTAAATTAATAATAAATAAATACATTTGAAAAATAAATACATAAAATACAAAATAATAATGATCATAAAAAATGTAAAATAATAAAAAATAAATAAATGAATTTAAAAAAGTCATAAGAACCATGCAGATGAAATGGGAATGAAGAATGAGGACGTCCAGCGATGTCCGTCTTTGAGGAAGACTGTTGTCTGTTTCCACCTCTCACAACCTGCACTTCACTCATGCCCTGTCTCACTGTGTGTCTCACCGTGTGTCTCACCGTGTGTCTCACCATGTCTCACCGTGTCCCACCGCGTCTCACTTCGTGTCACACTGTGTCCCACCGCGTGTCTCACCATGTCTCCCACCGTGTCTCTCGCCGTCTCTCACCGTGTGTCTCATCATGTCTCACCGTGTGTCCCACCGCATGTCCCACTGCGTGTCCCACCGCGTCTCACCGTGTCTCTCATCTTGTCTCTCACCATGTCTCTCACCGTGTCTCTCACCATGTGTCTCACCATGTCTCACCGTGTGTCCCACCGTGTGTCCCACCGCGTATCTCACTTCGTGTCACACTGTGTGTCCCACCGTGTGTCTCACAGTGAGACAAACGGTGGTCAAACGTCTGCGTTACTGCGAACGAAACGTTTCTCCACAGATTCTGCTTTTGTTCGATCAGCATAAAAAACTGTCGTGTTTATTTACACAAATAAACAGCTGTAAGTAATGACAGAGCTCACGTTATTCTGCTGGGACTGTAAGGTCGTCCCCATGTCAAGGACACATGTCTAATACTGGCACGTATGTTCGTCTTTGACCCCTCAGTGACCCTGGTAGTGCAGTGGACGGAGGTGACCCAGCTGGAGAAGAACGCCACGCTGGTGTTCCCGGAGAGCGTCCGCGTCAGCACGCGTCACACGGAGCATTTCTTCTCCATGTTCCTGAACATCAACGACACCTTCAAGCTGATGGAGCAGCTCGCCAACATCGCCATGCGCCAGCTGCTCGACAACGAAGCGTTCGCCGCCGACCGCTCGCTGCCCAAACCCTGCAAGACGCTGAAGAACGTCTCTGCGCTCAAGAGGTCTCACTCTGATCCGTAACCGTGGTATCGACATCGAGCTGACAGGCTTCATCTGATCACACTCAGAGGGACATCATAAACAAATAAAACGAGAGACACTCTGCTGAGACACTCTGCTAAGTCACTCTGCAGAGACACTCTGCTGAGACACTCTGCTAAGTCACTCTGCAGAGACACTGCTGAGACACTCTGCAGAGACACGCTGCAGAGACACTCTGCTAAGTCACTCTGCAGAGACACTCTGCCAAGTCACTCTGCAGAGACACTCTGCTGAGACACTCTGCAGAGACACTCTGCTGAGACACTCTGCTGAGACACTCTGCTGAGACACTCTGCTAAGTCACTCTGCTGAGACACTCTGCTAAGTCACTCTGCTGAGACACTCTGCTAAGTCACTCTGCTAAGTCACACTGCAGAGACACTCTCCTTAGTGTCTCGGTAGAGACACACTGCAGAGACACTCTGCTGAGACACTCTGCAGAGACACTTAGCAGAGACACTGTGCTAAGTCACACTGCAGAGACATGCTATAGAGACACTCTGCAGAGACACGCTGCAGAGACACACTGCAGAGACACTCTGCTGAGACACTCTGCAGAGACACTTAGCAGAGACACTGTGCTAAGTCACACTGCAGAGACATGCTATAGAGACACTCGGCTGAGACACTCTGCAGAGACACTCTGCTAAGTCACTCTGCAGAGACATTAATGAGACACTCTGCTAAGTCATTCTGCGGAGACGCTGCTGAGACACTCAGCAGAGACACTCAGAAGAGACACGCTGCAGAGACACTCTGCTGAGACACTTAGCAGAGACACTCTGCTAAGTCACACTGCTGAGACACTCTGCAGAGACACTGCTGAGACACTCAGCTAAGTCATTCTGCGGAGACACTGCTGAGACACTCTGCAGAGACACTCTGCAGAGACACGCTGCAGAGACACTCTGCAGAGACACGCTGCAGAGACACTCGGCTGAGACACTCTGCAGAGACACTTTGCTAAGTCACACTGCTGAGACACTCTGCTAAGTCACTCTGCAGAGACACTAATGAGACACTCTGCTAAGTCATTCTGCGGAGACACTGCTGAGACACTCAGCAGAGACACGCTGCAGAGACACTCTGCTGAGACACTTAGCAGAGACACTCTGCTAAGTCACACTGCTGAGACACTCTGCAGAGACACTGCTGAGACACTCTGCAGAGACACTCAGCAGAGACACGCTGCAGAGACACCCAGCAGAGACACGCTGCAGAGACACTCAGCAGAGACACTCTGCTAAGTCACCCTGCAGAGACACTCTGCTGAGACACTCTGCAGAGACATGCTGCAGAGACACTCTGCTAAGTCACTCTGCAGAGACACTCTGCTGAGACACTCTGCAGAGACACGCTGCAGGGACACTCTGCCAAGTCACGCTGCAGAGACATGCTGCAGAGACACTCTGCAGAGACACTCTGCTGAGACACTCTGCAGAGACACGCTGCAGAGACACTCTGCAGAGACACTCTGCTGAGACACTCTGCTAAGTCACTCTGCTAAGTCACACTGCAGAGACACTCTCCTTAGTGTCTCGGCAGAGACACACTGCACAGACACTCTGCTGAGACACTCTGCTGAGACACTCTGCTGAGACACTCTGCAGAGACACTTAGCAGAGACACTGTGCTAAGTCACACTGCAGAGACATGCTATAGAGACACTCTGCAGAGACACGCTGCAGAGACACTCTGCAGAGACACTCGGCAGAGACACTCGGCAGAGTCACTCTGCAGAGACACTTTGCTAAGTGACACTGCTGAGACATGCTATAGAGACACTCTGCAGAGACACGCTGCAGAGACACTCTGCAGAGACACGCTGCAGAGACACTCGACTGAGACACTCTGCAGAGACACTTTGCTAAGTGACACTGCTGAGACACTCTGCAGAGACACTGCTGAGACACTCAGCAGAGACACGCTGCTGAGACACTTAGCAGAGACACTCTGCTAAGTCACACTGCTGAGACACTCTGCAGAGACACTGCTGAGACACTCAGCTAAGTCATTCTGCGGAGACACTGCTGAGACACTGCAGAGACACTCAGCAGAGACACGCTGCAGAGACACTCAGCAGAGACGCTGGAGAGACACTCAGCAGAGACACTCTGCTAAGTCACTCTGCAGAGACACGCTGCTGAGACACTCTGCAGAGACACGCTGCAGAGACACTCTGCCAAGTCACTCTGCAGAGACACTCTGCCGAGTCACTCTGCAGAGACACTCTGCTGAGACACTCTGCAGAGACACGCTGCAGAGACACTCTGCCAAATCACTCTGCAGAGACATGCTGCAGAGACACTCTGCTGAGACACTCTGCAGAGACACGCTGCAGAGACACTCTGCCAAGTCACTCTGCAGAGACACGCTGCAGAGACACTCTGCCAAGTCACTCTGCAGAGACACTCTGCCGAGTCACTCTGCAGAGACACGCTGCTGAGACACTCTGCAGAGACACGCTGCAGAGACACTCTGCCAAGTCACTCTGCAGAGACACTCTGCAGAGACACTCTGCTGAGACACTCTGCTGAGACACTCTGCTAAGTCACTCTGCTAAGTCACACTGCAGAGACACTCTGCTGAGACACTCTGCAGAGACACGCTGCAGAGACACTCTGCCAAGTCACTCTGCAGAGACACTCTGCTGAGACACTCTGCAGAGACACGCTGCAGAGACACTCTGCCAAGTCACTCTGCAGAGACACTCTGCCGAGTCACTCTGCAGAGACACTCTGCTGAGACACTCTGCAGAGACACGCTGCAGAGACACTCTGCCAAGTCACTCTGCAGAGACACTCTGCAGAGACACTCTGCTGAGACACTCTGCTGAGACACTCTGCCAAGTCACTCTGCAGAGACATGCTGCAGAGACACTCTGCTGAGACACTCTGCAGAGACACGCTGCAGAGACACTCTGCCGAGTCACTCTGCAGAGACACTCTGCAGAGACACTCTGCTGAGACACTCTGCTGAGACACTCTGCCAAGTCACTCTGCAGAGACATGCTGCAGAGACACTCTGCTGAGACACTCTGCAGAGACACGCTGCAGAGACACTCTGCCAAGTCACTCTGCAGAGACACTCTGCTGAGACACTCTGCAGAGACACGCTGCAGAGACACTCTGCGGAGTCACTCTGCAGAGACACTCTGCTGAGACACTCTGCAGAGACACGCTGCAGAGACACTCTGCCAAGTCACTCTGCAGAGACACTCTGCAGAGACACTCTGCTGAGACACTCTGCTGAGACACTCTGCTAAGTCACACTGCAGAGACACTCTGCTGAGACACTCTGCAGAGACACTTAGCAGAGACACTGTGCTAAGTCACACTGCAGAGACATGCTATAGAGACACTGCAGAGACACGCTGCAGAGACACGCTGCAGAGACACTCTGCAGAGACACTCGGCAGAGTCACTCTGCAGAGACACGCTGCAGAGACATGCTGCAGAGACACTCTGCAGAGACACTCGGCTGAGACACTCTGCAGAGACACTTTGCTAAGTCACACTGCTGAGACACTCTGCAGAGACATTGCTGAGACACTCTGCTAAGTCACTCTGCAGAGACACTAATGAGACACTCTGCTAAGTCATTCTGCGGAGACACTGCTGAGACACTGCAGAGACACTCAGCAGAGACACGCTGCAGAGACACTCAGCAGAGACGCTGGAGAGACACTCAGCAGAGACGCTGGAGAGACACTCAGCAGAGACACTCTGCTGAGACACTCTGCAGAGACATGCTGCAGAGACACTCTGCTAAGTCACTCTGCAGAGACACTCTGCTGAGACACTCTGCAGAGACACGCTGCAGAGACACTCTGCCAAGTCACTCTGCAGAAACATGCTGCAGAGACACTCTGCAGAGACACTCTGCAGAGACACTCTGCTGAGACACTCTGCAGAGACACGCTGCAGAGACACTCTGCCAAGTCACTCTGCAGAGACATGCTGCAGAGACACTCTGCTGAGACACTCTGCTAAGTCACTCTGCTAAGTCACACTGCAGAGACACTCTGCTGAGACACTCTGCAGAGACACTGTGCTAAGTCACACTGCAGAGACATGCTATAGAGACACTCCAGAGACACGCTGCAGAGACACGCTGCAGAGACACTCTGCAGAGACACTCGGCAGAGACACTCGGCAGAGTCACTCTGCAGAGACACGCTGCAGAGACATGCTGCAGAGACACTCTGCAGAGACACTCTGCAGAGACACTCGGCTGAGACACTCTGCAGAGACACTTTGCTAAGTCACACTGCTGAGACACTCTGCAGAGACACTGCTGAGACACTCTGCAGAGACACTGCTGAGACACTCTGCTAAGTCACTCTGCAGAGACACTAATGAGACACTCTGCAAAGTCATTCTGCGGAGACACTGCTGAGACACTCAGCAGAGACACTCAGCAGAGACACTCTGCAGAGACACTGCGGAGACACTCAGCTAAGTCATTCTGCGGAGACACTGCTGAGACACTCTGCAGAGACACTCAGCAGAGACACGCTGCAGAGACACTCAGCAGAGACACGCTGCAGAGACACTCAGCAGAGACGCTGGAGAGACACTCAGCAGAGACACTCTGCTAAGTCACTCTGCAGAGAGACTCTGCTGGGACACTCTGCAGAGACACTCAGCAGAGACACTCTGCTAAGTCACCCTGCAGAGACACTCTGCTGAGACACTCTGCAGAGACACTCAGCAGAGACACGCTGGAGAGACACTCAGCAGAGACGCTGGAGAGACACTCAGCAGAGACACTCTGCTAAGTCACTCTGCAGAGACACTCTGCTGAGACACTCTGCAGAGACATGCTGCAGAGACACTCTGCTAAGTCACTCTGCAGAGACACTCTGCTGAGACACTCTGCAGAGACACTCAGCAGAGACACTCTGCTAAGTCACTCTGCTGAGACACTCTGCAGAGACACTTTGCTAAGTCACACTGCTGAGACACTCTGCAGAGACACTGCAGACACTCTGCTAAGTCACTCTGCAGAGACACTAATGAGACACTCTGCTAAGTCATTCTGCGGAGACACTGCTGAGACACTCAGCAGAGACACTCAGCAGAGACACGCTGCAGAGACACTCAGCAGAGACACGCTGGAGAGACACTCAGCAGAGACGCTGGAGAGACACTCAGCAGAGACACTCTGCAAAGTCACTCAGCAGAGACACTCTACTGAGACACTCTGCAGAGACACTCTACTGAGACACTCTGCAGAGACATGCTGCAGAGACACTCTGCTAAGTCACTCTGCAGAGACACTCTGCTGAGACACTCTGCTGAGACACTCTGCAGAGACACTCTGCAGAGACACGCTGCAGAGACACTCTGCAGAGACACTCTGCTGAGACACTCTGCTAAGTCACTCTGCTAAGTCACACTGCAGAGACACTCTCCTTAGTGTCTCGGCAGAGACACACTGCAGAGACACTCTGCTGAGACACTCTGCAGAGACACTTAGCAGAGACACTGTGCTAAGTCACACTGCAGAGACATGCTATAGAGACACTCTGCAGAGACACTCTGCAGAGACACGCTGCAGAGACACTCTGCAGAGACACTCGGCTGAGACACTCTGCAGAGACACTAATGAGACACTCTGCTAAGTCATTCTGCGGAGACACTGCTGAGACACTCAGCAGAGACACTCAGCAGAGACACGCTGCAGAGACACTCTGCTGAGACACTTAGCAGAGACACTGCTAAGTCACACTGCTGAGACACTCTGCAGAGACACTGCTGAGACACTCAGCTAAGTCATTCTGCGGAGACACTGCTGAGACACTCTGCAGAGACACTCAGCAGAGACACGCTGCTGAGACACTCTGCAGAGACACTCAGCAGAGACACGCTGCAGAGACACTCAGCAGAGACACGCTGCAGAGACACTCAGCAGAGACGCTGGAGAGACACTCAGCAGAGACGCTGGAGAGACACTCAGCAGAGACACTCTGCTAAGTCACTCTGCTGAGACACTAATGAGACACTCTGCTAAGTCATTCTGCGGAGACACTGCTGAGACACTCAGCAGAGACACTCAGCAGAGACACGCTGCAGAGACACTCTGCTGAGACACTTAGCAGAGACACTGCCAAGTCACACTGCTGAGACACTCTGCAGAGACACTGCTGAGACACTCAGCTAAGTCATTCTGCGGAGACACTGCTGAGACACTCAGCAGAGACACTCAGCAGAGACACGCTGCAGAGACACTCAGCAGAGACGCTGGAGAGACACTCAGCAGAGACACTCTGCTAAGTCATTCTGCGGAGACACTGCTGAGACACTCTGCAGAGACACTCAGCAGAGACACGCTGCAGAGACACTCAGCAGAGACACGCTGCAGAGACGCTCAGCAGAGACGCTGGAGAGACACTCAGCAGAGACGCTGGAGAGACACTCAGCAAAGACACTCTGCTAAGTGACTCTGCAGAGACACTCTGCTGAGACACTCTGCAGAGACATGCTGCAGAGACACTCTGCTAAGTCACTCTGCAGAGACACTGTGCAGAGACACGCTGCAGAGACACGCTGCAGAGACACTCTGCCGAGACACTCTGCAGAGACACTCTGCCGAGACACTCTGCCGAGACACTCTGCAGAGACACTCTGCTGAGACACTCTGCAGAGACACGCTGCAGAGACACTGCTAAGTCACACTGCTGAGACACTCTGCAGAGACACTGCTGAGACACTCAGCTAAGTCATTCTGCGGAGACACTGCTGAGACACTCTGCAGAGACACTCAGCAGAGACACGCTGCAGAGACACTCAGCAGAGACACGCTGCAGAGACACTCAGCAGAGACGCTGGAGAGACACTCTGCTAAGTCATTCTGCAGAGTCACTCTGCTGAGACACTCCCAAAGAGACACTCAGCAGAGACACTGCCACAGAGACACCTGCTGCGTTAGAGGGCCACTTTTACAAACTTACAGCAGGGCAGGGGCCAAACGCAGCGGCCCCATACACGTTTCTAGGATTGCAGGATGTTTCTTGGATTTTGGGACGTAGAATAGAATCAAACTGAAATTTGTCTTTGGCCCCCAGACACAAAAGACGACATAATAAAATCAGACAAGCTTTTAGGATGTTGCTGCAATTTCAGGACGTTTCTAGAATGTTAGGAAGTTTCTAGGGTTGTAGGACATTTCTAGGATTTTAAAACCTTTCTAGGATTTTAGGACATTTCTCAGGTTTTAGGACATGTTCCAGGATTTTAGGACATTTCTCAGGTTTTAGGACATGTTCCAGGATTTTAGGACATTTCTAAGGTTTTAGGACATGTTTCAGGATTTTAGGACATGTTCCAGGATTTTAGGACATGTTCCAGGATTTTAGGACATTTCTAGGATTTTAGGACAGTAGGTTTTGATTAGCAAGCTATATTTTGATGCTCTGTTATGTCTCTGGCACCTTAAAGACACTAAAAGGACAAAAACAATTGACAGACAGAGTGAATCACTTTATTTTTATTGTGAATTAGGAAGCGTTTGGGGGGGCCACCCTGCACCCTGTCAGGGGCCAGATTTGACCCGCGGGCCGTATGTTGAGGATCACTGGTATACATTACGCACATGTGTAGAAGGGTGCAGTTTGACCGATAGAAACAGACAATATATCCGTGTGTGATCTCATCAGTGATGCTGCCGTCACTTTGTGCACCTGAGCCGTCAAACTAACTGTCTCTGTGTCTCAGCCTGGACCGCTCTGTCGCTGACCTTTGACCTGATCAGCCGTTTCCTGTCCGTGTCGTGGCTGCAGGGATTTGGACGCGCGGGCGAAGAATGAGCGGTACCGGACGATGTTCCGGCTGACGCAGGACGAGCGTCTGGACGGACACACGGACTGCACGCTGTGGACGCCGTTTGCTAAGATGCACGTGGTGGGACAGCTGTTCATCTCCAACAACTACATCTGTTTTAACAGCAGAGAAGAAGACCTGTGTCAGCTCATCATCCCGCTCAGAGAGGTGAGGAGGAAACACGGCAGCACGCCCGCACGTACGCTTCATCACGCTCACTGCACAGTGGCTTTTACCCATCATCCTCTGCTCCTCAGGTGTCCATTGTGGAGAAGGCGGACAGCAGCAGCGTCCTGCCTTGTCCCGTCTCCATCAGCACCAAGAACAAGATGAACTTCCTGTTTGCCAACCTCAAAGACAGAGACTTCCTTGTCCAACGCATCTCGGACTTCCTGCAGCGAACGCCCGACAGCTCGTGGGGCGACACCAACCCGCTGTCTCTGATTGGCCACTCGGTGCGTCGCTCGTTTAGAGGCTTTTTCTCTTTGTCTGGGACTAAAGTCTTTCCTGGAAAACAGGATTTTCATTTCGTTTGACTCAGATCAGAAGTTATGTACCGATGCCGCGTTCATACCGAGAACCAAATTCAGCACCTTTCCTGGACGTTTGGACGTTTCTAGGATTTCAGGATTCTTTGTAGGATTTTAGGACATTTCTCAGAGTTTAAGACATTTTTAGGATTTTGGGACACTTCTAGGGTTTTAGGAAATTTCCCAGATTTTAGGACATTTACAGGGTTTTAAGACATTTCTAGGATTTATGACAGTTTTAGAATTTTTGGACTTTTCTAGGATTTTTTGACATTTCTAGGATTATAGGACCTTTCTAGGATTTAAGGATATTTCTTGGAGTTTTCACACAGTTATGGGGTTTTTTGGGGGAGTTTACTGGGCTTTATTAATGAAATTGACTTGACTCGACAGCGAACACAAAAAATGCAAAATATGCATTTTCGTGTCCATTGATTGCGTCCAATGATTGTGTGTCTGTCTGTGTCTTTGACTTTGTGTGTTAACTCACAGTCAGAAGCGCTCACATGGTGTTCGGTGTGAACAGTAAAAGTGTGTATCTTTACTGCCTCCGTGTGTGTGGGAGGTGTACCGGGGGCAGCTGGTTTCAGGCGTCAGCAGAAGAGTTTCTGTTTTATTGTTATGATGTCCGTTTTGTGTCCTCAGGCGTCCTCCAGCGCCCCCTCGTCTCTGTCTGCAGGCTCCGAGTCCGTCCAGAGGGGGCGTCACTATCACCCCGGTCTGCCCACAGCCAGCCAGGGTCTGCTGCAGCTCTACCACCGAGACACTCTGGAGGACCTGGGACCCAAAGCCGTGAGTTCAAGTCCCGCTACCTTCAGATACGTTAATTCTGAGGACTGCCAGCTCTGTTAATCTGTGCTTTCATTGTGCAAAGTTGTGGATGGTTCCTTTATTATCCCAGTTTTGGTCACTTTCCGCTGGAGCCCCTGGTACACAGATCCGGTACTAAAGGGAGGAGCGAGAGACACTGCAGTCTGTTGACTGGTCTGTAGAGGATCAACAGTCTGTGCTCAGGGCTGAGCTGTGGCTGCCTAACCGCCGTTCACGCGTGACTCGGTTTTAATATGTTAGTAAACTATAACTGTAAAATCAAAGGATGTTTGCAGCTGCAGACTGAGAAAAAAGTAATTTCATTCACTGGGCCGACTGCAGGAAACTTTTAGGTTGGAACGTTTACTTGTAATGTTACTCAGTGCATGAGTTTATGACGTGAATCCATCAACAATCCTTAAATCTCTCTCTTGATTGACAGACTCTTTCAGTAATGAGCAGATATTCAAAGGTTTAAAAAATTAAGATTAATTTAAACTGGATAACATGAACTGTGCATTTTAATCCTCACTTGGAGAAAAAACTTGGCAGAGCGTGGTTCCTGTGTGCTGCAGCGGCACTAAACCCCTGCGCTTGCCTGACAAGGAGTTAATGCAAGAAGCAGCTATTTATAAATGTCCCACACAAAGAGACTCACTGGAGCCTGCTCTTTTTTGTTCTGAAAATGTCACCATGCAGCTGGTGAACGAGGAATTACAGCAAGTGCCAACAGCCCCACCCACATGCCAGAGTCCTGTCTGCGGTGGAAATGCTGCACAGGTCGAGGGCCCAGGTAGATGTTCATGTTCGTAGGTGTTACTTTTGGTTCCAAAGGTGCTGTACTGAAAGCTTTTGACGAAATCTCGGCTTTAAATGTTGGCGTCGTTGTCACTCACTGCTCCATCCAGCTAGTGCTGTATTTCCTCTTCAGCGGTAATTCGGAGTAACATCTGCCTCAGGAAGAGCGGCAGAGGAAGACGAGGGATCCCTCTTCCAGGACGGACAGACGGGCAATAGATGTAAATAACAAATGTTGTTTACAAACATGTCCAAAACTGTGCTTATGCTTCGCCGCTAGTAAATAAGCCCGTAAACCTGAGGAAGCACATGGATATGGCTTCCTGTCTAACTAACCACGTTCACATCAGGAATCATCAAAGAACGAAACACAGAGCTAGATAACGAGCCTCTGTCCTCGTTATCACGTCGTTGGCACACAGCACGCTGCTCACCTACGTAACAGCAAGGCAGGTAGATTCACAAGAGCCTTAGAACAGTCATAACTTAGGAGTCCACAACGGAAACATAGAGACGTCAATGTCCATTAACGCTGTCTCCTCTGTCTCTGCCTGAGTGCAGGTGAAGAGTGACAGGGCAGATGTGCTGATTCTCGTCACTGATTGGTCAGAGTCTGAGGAGAGAGAGTGAGACAGAGTCCAGGCCCTTTCTACACAAATAAAGACAAAACCCCCAAAACAGCTAATCTTAAAAAAAAACTTTCCACCTTAAAAGTTGCCTGAAGTCGGTCCAGTAAATTAAATCATTAATTGGAATAAAATCCTCCTCCTCCTCCTCCTCCTCCTCCTCCTGCTCCTCCTCCTCCTCCTCCTGCTCCTCCTCCTGCTCCTCCTGCTCCTCCTCCTCCTCCTCCTCCTGCTCCTCCTCCTCCTGCTCCTCCTCCTCCTCCTCCTGCTCCTCCTGCAGATGAAGGAGAAGATGAAGGAGGAGGCGTGGAACATCCATTTCTCAGAGTTCGGTCGAGGCGTCTGTATGTACCGAACGTCCAGAACCAGAGAACTCGTCCTCAACGGGATCCCAGAGCGGCTCAGAGGAGAGCTGTGGCTGCTGTTCTCTGGTCAGTTCACTCATCCACTCACTCACTCACTCACTCACTTGTTCACTCGTTCACTCACTCACTCGTTCATTCACTCGTTCACTCACTCACTTGTTCACTCACTCACTCACTTGCTCACTTGTTCACTCGTTCACTCACTTGTTCACTCACTTGTTCACTCACTCGTTCACTCACTCGTTCATTCACTCGTTCACTCACTCACTTGTTCACTCGTTCACTCACTTGTTCACTCACTTGTTCACTCACTTGTTCACTCACTCGTTCATTCAGTCGTTCACTCACTCACTTGTTCACTCGTTCATTCACTTGTTCACTCACTTGTTCACTCACTCGTTCATTCAGTCGTTCACTCACTCGTTCACTCACTCACTCACTCACTCACTCACTTGTTCACTCACTCACTTGTTCACTCACTCGTTCATTCAGTCGTTCACTCACTCGTTCACTCACTCACTCACTCACTCACTTGTTCACTCACTCACTTGTTCACTCACTCGTTCATTCAGTCGTTCACTCACTCGTTCACTCACTCACTCACTCACTCACTTGTTCACTCGTTCACTCACTTGTTCACTCACTTGTTCATTCACTTGTTCACTCACTTGTTCACTCACTCGTTCATTCAGTCGTTCACTCACTCGTTCACTCACTCACTCACTCACTCACTTGTTCACTCACTCACTTGTTCACTCACTCGTTCATTCAGTCGTTCACTCACTTGTTCACTCACTCGTTCATTCAGTCGTTCACTCACTCGTTCACTCACTCACTCACTCACTCACTTGTTCACTCACTCACTTGTTCACTCACTCGTTCATTCAGTCGTTCACTCACTCGTTCACTCACTCACTCACTCACTCACTTGTTCACTCACTCACTTGTTCACTCACTCACTCACTCACTCACTTGTTCACTCACTTATTCACTCACTCACTCGTTCACTCACTCGTTCATTCAGTCGTTCACTCACTGACTCGATCACGTGTGAGCGGTGGCCTTCAGTCTTACCTCAGACAGACTGAGCTTTCACGTGTCCACCTGTCTGTCCATCCGTCCGTCCCTCCAGGAGCGCAGAACGAGATGGCGACTCACCCGGGTTACTATGGCGACCTGGTGGAGCAGGCCATGGGGCTGTGTTCGCTGGCCACAGAGGAGATCGAGCGCGACCTTCACCGCTCGATGCCCGAGCACAGAGCCTTCCAGAACGAGATGGGCATCGCCGCGCTGCGCCGTGTCCTCACAGCATACGCCCACCGCAACCCTGGGATTGGATACTGCCAGGTACAAATAAAATATTTAATATTTTTTTCAAAAGACACAAACAAAACCCCGTCTTCAAACAGGTAATATAAATATTAAAAAAACAAAAGAAGAAAAGAAAACTCCAGAATCAGGCACTGTCAGGGACGACAAAAAAGATTTAATTTAAAAAAAAAAAAACAACAACCCCGTCCTCAAACTCTATCAGGTAATATAAATATAATATAAATATGAAAAATAAAAATACTGTCAGGTAATACCTGTCAATTAAAATGAAATACATTTCAGTATTGTTAATGTGTATATTCTGTACTAAAATACTCACGGAAAAGTGTCCTGAAACTGAAGGGCCATATTTAAAAATAAAACTACTGATAATGAAAGTCTGACACAAATCCTCTCATGTTCCTGTCCAGGCGATGAACATTGTCACCTCTGTCCTGCTGCTCTACTGTCCCGAGGAGGAAGCCTTCTGGCTGCTGGTGGCGCTCTGTGAGCGGATGCTGCCCGACTACTACAACACCAGAGTCGTAGGTCAGTGACAACAGCAGAGTCACAGGCAGAGGCGGTCCTGGGTAGTTTTGCGCCCTGGGCGAACCCCCACCCCCCACCCCCAAAAAAAGTCATCCATTAACATCGTATTATCTGAGCATAATGCCTCAAATTTTAATAGTTGCTAGTTCAGCAAAGCTAAAAACCAAATACAGTCGTCTTCTGTGGCTAAGTAGCAGCATATTAGCAAGAGGATAATAAATAGCGTATAAGCTACTGTTTCATTACGTACAATTAACGTCACTCGACCTGCATACCTTTTATCTTTTGAGCGTTTCTCCTCTTCTTCTTTCCCTTTCTTTCTGAACTGGACATCTGATGGTTTCTTTGGTCTTTTGTCCATGATACACCCTTGACTCAATTTAACATCATCACCTTTTCCCTCCGTCAAACGCCCATGTGGTGATGTTCAGCATATTCCAACATGCTCTTATGTTGAAAGGACTGCAGCAGGCAGTAGTTGTGAGCGGAAGCTCTGTGTTGCGTATTGAGAGTTATGCAGACGCTTTACGGATTTAATGCGGTCAGACATTAAAGTGAGTTCAGGTAAAAACCCGACAGTTGTGGCAGTTTTTACATTTTCACATAGCGCAATAAATGTAAAAGTATCTATGTTAATTTTATGAATGAAATACAATTTATTTGGAAGCAGCTGGGATCATAACAGGTCAGTCTATTCCCCCGTGCTTTTCCTCTGAGAGTTAAACTCAGCCTGCTCTCAGCCTCTGCAGCTGTGAGCTGATCGCCCTCCTGTCTCCCTGCTGCCTTTTCTTCTGACGCACACAACCTGTAGACATGACTCAGCAGAAAGTTGACATGATAGTAAGGGCGCCCCGCACCTACTCCACTAACGTGACGTGGAAATGAGCGGTAGAAAACTTCCGATTTTTATTTATTTATTTATTTATTTATTTATTTTGCAGGTGCTTGTGCGCCCCCAAATAGATTGCGCCCTGGGCGGTCGCCCACATTGCCCATAGCAAAAACCGTCCCTGGTCACAGGTCAGTGACAACACCAGAGTCGTAGGTCAGTGACAACAGCAGAGTCGTAGGTCAGTGGCAACAGCAGAGTCGTAGGTCAGTGGCAACAGCAGAGTCACAGGTCAGTGACAACAGCAGAGTCGTAGGTCAGTGACAACAGCAGAGTCGTAGGTCAGTGACAACAGCAGAGTCGTAGGTCAGTGGCCACAGCAGAGTCACAGGTCAGTGACAACACCAGAGTCGTAGGTCAGTGACAACAGCAGAGTCGTAGGTCAGTGGCAACAGCAGAGTCACAGGTCAGTGGCAACAGCAGAGTCGTAGGTCAGTGACCACAGCAGAGTCACAGGTCAGTGACAACACCAGAGTCGTAGGTCAGTGGCAACAGCAGAGTCACAGGTCAGTGACAACACCAGAGTCGTAGGTCAGTGACAACAGCAGAGTCGTAGGTCAGTGACAACAGCAGAGTCGTAGGTCAGTGGCAACAGCAGAGTCACAGGTCAGTGACAACACCAGAGTCGTAGGTCAGTGACAACAGCAGAGTCGTAGGTCAGTGGCAACAGCAGAGTCACAGGTCAGTGACAACACCAGAGTCGTAGGTCAGTGACAACAGCAGAGTCGTTGCGATTTCAGAGTGAATCTTTACCGACTGAAACGATGTCGCCACGTTCTTTTTCTTGTACCATATCAGTGTCCTCCGTTGCTTTTACAGTAATAGTACACCTGTGTGTATGACTCCTCAGCTTCCTTTTTAAAGTACTTTCTGGGTCAGACATGCTTCAGACGCATGGTGTAAGAGGTACTGGAGCCAAATTGGAGCGGGATAGAACGAGAGATAAGGTGATGCTGCAGCTTTTTAGCGCTCCACCCTCCAGCCAAGATCCTCCTGCTCCACTCACATGCTCTGGCCATGAGGGGATCTGATGTGGTTTCTGTCCCGGTCTGATGTGGTTTCTGTCCCTGCAGGAGCTCTGGTGGATCAGGGGGTGTTTGAGGAGCTGACCCGGGCCTTCCTCCCCCTGCTATACGAACACATGCAGGAGCTCGGGGTCATTTCCACCATCAGCCTGTCCTGGTTCCTCACGCTTTTCCTGTCTGTGATGCCCTTCGACAGCGCCGTCCTGTTGGTCGACTGCTTCTTCTACGAGGGCATCAAGGTCATCTTCCAGGTCAGAGTCACCACACCTGACTGACTGTTACCCGACTGCTTTCTCATTGGTTGAGTCCTGTTCCAACATGTTGTGTGTTGTGTCTGTCTGCAGGTGGCGCTGGCTGTGCTCCACGACAACATGAACGCTCTGCTGTCCTGCAACGACGAGGGAGAAGCCATGACCATTCTGGGCAGGTAGGAGTCAGGCCGGAGTATCTGTATCTTTGACAATATCAATCAGTCTATGATGAAGATGGAGAAAACGCTGATCAGTTTAGGCTACCCAGAGCTTTACCTCTGTCCTACTGTCCAAAGGTTTAGCTCCAAGACACACTGAAAAAACAATGCCTCTGCTCTAAGCTCTGATCAGTGTGTGTGTGTGTGTGTGTGTGTGTGTGTGCAGGTACCTGGATAATGTTGTGAACAAACAGACTGTGGCTCCGCCCATCCCTCACCTGCACGCCTTGCTGACGAGCGGAGACGATCCTCCACCTGAGATCGACATCTTCGACCTCATCAAGGCGTCCTACGAGGTCAGACTCAGTGACACGTCACGACGTCATCAGTGTCTCCGTCTCACTGCTGTAGCTACTGCGTATCGGTCCAACTCCTAGTGTAGCAGTGTGTCAGTCTAATTCCTGCTACTACAGTGTATCATGCTAATTCTTGTAGCTGCTGAGTAGCTGCCTAATTCCTTAGGCCGAAATGTCTTGGTTTAATTCCTGCAGCAGAATATCATGCGAACTCCTGTAGCTGCAGAGTGTCAGTCTAATTCCTGCAGCAGAGTATGCGAACTCCTGTAGCTGCCTAACCTTGACAACCTTGTTTGAGGTCAACTCCATTTCTCCTTCTCTGAGCAGAAGTTCGGCAGCTTGCGCTCTGATGTCATCGAGCAGATGAGGTTCAAGCAGAGGTTAAAGGTCATCCAGTCACTGGAGGACACGGCCAAGAGGAGCGTGGTGAGTGATGTTCACATGCTAAATGCCAAGATGCTAATGTAGGCAGTGTTTACAAGTGTGTGTGTGTGTGTGTGTGTGTGTGTGCGTGCAGGTGAGAGCGATGATGACGGAGTCCGCCTTCAGTATTGAGGAGCTGGAAGAGCTCTATTGTCTCTTTAAGGTCAGAATAAAGTCTGTTTGTCAAAGTTTTCAACTTAAATGTTTTTATGAACTAAAAAATTGCTGTGCTGAGTTTCAGGTTTAACGGCTGAGAGGAACTTTTTCACGTGATTTCAAACGTGACTGAAGAAAAAGAAAAGTGTCTCCACAGAGTTTAACGCCTCTGTCTCTGTCTCTGTCTCTGTCTCTCTGTCTGTCTCTCTGTCTCTGTCTCTGTCTCTGTCTCTCTGTCTCTCTGTCTGTCTCTCTGTCTCTGTCTCTGTCTCTCTGTCTCTCTGTCTCTCTGTCTCTGTCTGTCTCTCTGTCTGTCTCTCTGTCTCTGTCTGTCTCTCTGTCTCTGTCTGTCTCTTCCTGCATCTTTGACCTCGATCAGTCCAAACACATGACCAGCTGTTACTGGGGCTCCAGCAGCACGGCGGCCGAGCGTCACGACCCCAGCCTGCCCTACCTGGAGCAGTACCGCATCGACCCGGTCCAGTTCACTCAGCTGTTCACCGCGCTCGCTCCCTGGATCTGTGGAGGCCACACCCCCACGCTGTCGGCCCGCCTCTTCAGACTCCTGGACCAGAACAAGGACGGACTGGTCAACTTCAAAGAGTTCATCACCGGACTGAGTGAGTCCACAAACAGCAGCTTTGGCTCTGCTTCGTGTCGGCTGTGGTCTCCTCAGACGACTCTGTGTCTGCAGATATTTAAATATTTGGTCGTTTGCCGTGTCAGAGGTTGTTTGTGTGTCTGCAGGTGGGATGTATCACGGAGACATGACAGAAAAACTCAAACTGCTCTACAAGCTCCACCTCCCACCAGGTAACAGTCACACAGCTCACCTGGACACACCCGTCAGAGGGTCTCCAGGTGAACAGGATGTTGTTCTCTGTGTTCATTTATATAATTTATTATATGTGAGTTTAATCCTCGACGGGACAAAACTCTGTTGAGTCTGTGCTGGTTTATCGTCACTCGTTTATTCATCTTCTGTCGAGGCTCAAATTGAGCTTGAATGAGTTAGAAACATGAAACTTCTGGAATATGGAATATCTGGAAATTATGTGTAAAAACTTCCCAAGAAATATGACTCAAATCTGTCACATGGTAGCACTGTAATAAATTGAGAGAATAATTATTTAACATAGAAACAAGGCAAAAAGTAAATTCTGCATTAGGGCTGAAACAATGAAGAGGTTTCAGGGTATACCATGATGTGAAAACTGACACTTATAATACCGTGTACATTTGCTTGTCTATTTCTAAATTATATTTGTAGTACTAATACACCAGTAACACTAAAATCTCACTTAACTTTTTGTTAATGGAGACTTAAGGCTTCATGTTAAACCTTTTAATTTTGATATGTAGCGATCTGAGGAGTTTGCTGGTGTTCTCTAACTTTTTTGCTGCAGGTTCAACTTCCACCGATGGAGGCAATCGACAGAGTCTTAATGTGGCCTCTGATTATTGAATGTCTGTTTGTTTGTGTCGCAGCTCTGTGTCCTGAGGAGGCCGAGTCTGCTCTGGAGGCAACACAGTTCTTCACTGAGGACGTACCACCACAAGGTAGACACACAAAAAAATGCTGTAAACTACTGATTACTGCAGTTTTTCTACTTATAGTAGTAGTACACTGTAACTCTAGGTCTTTTCATTATCCACACTGGTAATGACAGCCTCTTTCTTCATTTAGACTTGTCTAGAGGGAATATGGTTACTGACAAATGAAAGCAGCAAAATTAACAGATTTCGAGAATAAAGTGACTTTAAAAATGATTAACCCTGTGAAACCTGAGCAAAGTGGCTTAAATTTCTTCCAAAAACATGGGTAAAAAACAATGAGCAACTATAGAAGAAATGGCACCAAAATTAGCAAAAGTACAAAAAAATTACCAGAAAAAAATAGAATAAAATATTTAAAGATGTATTACAGTAATTATAAATATAGTCTTTGGCACATTTTCCCTAGCTTTAAAAAGAAAAAAAAATGTTTTCCATCCATCCATTTTCTTCCGCTTATCCGGGGCCGGGTCACGGGGGCAACAGACGGAGCAGAACAGTGCAGACGTCCCTCTACCCAGCAACGCTTTCCAGCTCATGCTGGGGGACTCGAGGGCCTTCCCAGGCCAGACGAGACACGTAATCCCTCCAGCGTGCTCTGGGTCTGCCCCGGGGCCTCCTACCAGTAGGGACGTGCCCCGAACACCTTCAACACCTTCAGCGGGAGGAGCCCAGGAGGCATCCTGATCAGATGCCCAAGCCACCTCAACTGGCCCCTTTGGACGCGAAGGAGCAGCGGCTCTACTCCGAGCTCCTCCCGGGTGTCCGAGCTCCTCACCCTATCTCTAAGGCTGAGCCCAGCCAACCTGCGCAGGAAGCTCATCTCGGCCGCTTGTATGTGTGATCTCAGTCTTTCGGTCACTACCCAGAGCTCATGACCAAAGGTGAGGGGTGGAACATAGATGGACTGGTAAAATGAGAGTTTGCAGTCTGGCTCAGCTCCTTCTCCACCACGACAGACCGGTGCAGCGCCTGCATCCCTGCAGATGCTGCACTAAACCACCTGTCCATCTCACGCTCTGTTCTACCCTCACTCGTGAACAAGACCCTGAGATACTTGAACTCTCCCCCCACCCAGAGGGGACAATCCCCTGTTTTCCGGCACAGAACCATGACCCCAGATTTGAAGGTGCTGACTCTCATCATGACTGCCTGACACTTGGCCGCAAACCGCCCCAGTGCATGCTGGAGGTCACGGTGTGATGGAGCCAACAGAACCGCATCATCCGGAAAAAGCAGAGATGCAATTGTGAGGTCCCCAAACCAGACCCTTAACTCCCCCTGGCAGCACCTTGAGATCCTGTCCATGAAAATCACAAACAGGATTGGAGACAAAGGACAACCCTGGCTGAGGCCGACACCACCTGGGAACGTGTTTGACTTCACGCCGAGTGTGCGGACACAGCTCTCTCTTTGGTTATACAGGAACCAGATGGCCCATAGCAGCGACCCTGGCACCCCGTACTGCCACAGTACCACCCACAGGACTCCCCGAGGGACACGACTGTAGACACTTCTCCAAGTGCACAAAATCCTCCCACCACCTCTCCAGCAGCCGCGCTACAGCGAAGAGCAGATCCGCTGTTCCACGGCCTGGACTGAACCGGCATTGTTCTTCCTGAATCCAAGGTTCGACAATCGGACGGAGCCTCCTTTCCAGCACTCTGGAGTCAACGTTCCCTGAGAGCCTGAGTAGTGTGATACCCCGATAATTGGCGCACACCCTCCGGTTCTCCTTTTTTGAAAATGTGAACCACCACCCCGGTCTGCACTCCACAGGCACTGTACCCGACCTCCACGCGACACTGAACGGATGTGTCAGCCAAGACAGCACAACAGTGTCCAGAGATTCAGCATCGCAGGGCGAATCTCATGCACACCTGGCTTCTCGCTGCCAAGAAGCTTTTTGATGACCTCAGTGACCTCTGCCAGAGCTATGGATGAAGAATCCCCCGAGTCTTCAGACTCCGCCTCCTCCACAGAAGAGGAGACGGTAGGGTTCAGGGGTTCCTCAAAGTGTCCGGGTCAGCAGTTCTCCTCCACTGCTGAACACAGACTGAGACAAGGCCCGCTTTCCCTTCTGGAGGCGTCTCACGGTTTGCCAGAACTTCCTTCAGGCCGATTGAAAGTCCTTCTCCACGGCCTCCCGATACTCCTCCCACACCCGAGTTTTAGCTTTAGCGACCGCCTCAGCTGCAGCCCTTCTGGCAAACCGGTACCCGTCTGCTGCTTCAGGAGACCCCTGGGCCAGTAGAGCCCGAAAGGCCTCCTTCTTCAGCCTGACGGCCTACCGGGCGAGATGCACTCCGCTCGATTTGGCCGTATCATCAGGGTCTTTGTGAATCCCTCTTAGCTCCCCCGCTTTCCCCACTCGGAGCTAGTGCTCCTGACAACACAGCCCCCAGGCCACGCCCCACGGTGCTAAGGTGGTGATTCGCACCGAAATTGTTTTTAAATCGACCAATTTCTTGTGATTTATGAAAGATTTCTTTTTTTCCCCATGTTTTCAAAAGAAATCAAAACAGTTTACTCTAAAGGGTTAACTTAAAACAGAGTTAAAATGAAATGATTATAAATCCAATAATACCATCAAACTGTTTGATTTGCATGAAAAATCTTTTTACTAACAAATCTGACTGTGTCCTTTTTCACTCACATGCTGCCTGATCTCTCCTCCTCCTCCTCCTCCTCCTCCTTTTCTCCTCCTCCTTTTCTCCTCCTCCTCCGCCTCCTCTTCCTTTTCTCCTCCTCCTCCTGCTCCTCCTCCTCCTCCTCCTCCTCCTCCTCCTTCTTCTTCTTTTCCTTCTCCTCCTCCTTCTTCTTCTTCTCCTTCTCCTCCTCCTCCTTCTTATTCTTCTCCTTCTCCTCCTCCTCCTCCTCCTCCTTTTCTCCTCCTCCTCCTCCTTTTCTCCTCCTCCTCCTCTTCCTCCTGCTCTTCTTCTTCCTTCTTTGTCGTCGTCGTCGTCGTTGTATGATCTTCTCCTCCAGAATCTTTCTTCCCCTCTGAACTGGACATTTTGGGGCAGCAGGAGGTGCCATCAGGTTTGTGTCTTTGTGGTTTGAGGAGTTCCTGGCTGCACTGCAGATTGTTTATTAAGCAGGAGTGATGGAATAATAATACACTGTTTAATACTATATAATAATACCTGGATACTGGACGACAAGATGGCGCCCCTTCAGTCCAGAGTTACTTGCCTGGCACATGCACTCTTTTTTAAAAAAATAAATAATCCATTTACAGAAAATAAAATACATACAATACATTAATGTCAGGGATATACAATAAAATTACACATTGCATTAATTAGAGCCTATATGGAAGCTCTTAAAATATGGTATGTTTTGATAGCTTTTTTATTTTTAATGTCTGTTTTGTAATAGTGCAGTTCCAGAAGAAAATTATTACAATTAGGTTTGGAGTCTGTCCATTTTTTTCTTGTGTATGTGAAACTTTCCCATCATCGTACTGTTGCCCCGCTCGACTTATAGACTATATGTTGTAATGACGTCGCAGGTTTTTAAATTGCTTTTCTCAGCTAGAGGAAAGTTTTATGAAAATAAAACCTCCATGGCTCAAAAATTCATGACAAACATTCATGAGTGGTGCTGCGAAAAAATTGCTAAAATTTACATTTTTATTGGAATAAAATTGGTGTACATTAAACAGAACAGCATATTTACATCATTTTCTGTCGTTTAAATTAAAGTGGGAAAGAGATTTAATGTAATAAAAAGAATGATGATGATGATGGTGATGATGATAGTGATGATGGTGATGGTGATGATGGTGATAATGATGATGATGATGAAGAAGATGATAATGGTGATGGTGATAATGATGATGATGGTGATAATGGTGATGATGATGATGACAGTGATAATGACGATGATGGTGATAATGGTGATGATGACGGTGATAATGACGATGATGGTGATGAAGGTGATGTAGAAGATGATAATGGTGATGGTGGTGATGATGATGATGATGGTGATAATGACGATGATGGTGATGATGATAATGTGATGTGATGATGATGATGATGATAGTGATGACGGTGATAATGATGATGGTGATGATGGTGATGGCGATGGTGTTTATGATGATGATGGTGATGATGATGATAATAGTGATGATAATGATGATGGTGGTGATGATGATGTTGATGATAATGGTGATGGTGATGATGGTGATGATGATGATGATGATGATGATGATGATGATAGTGATGATGGTGATGATGATGATGGTGATGATGATGGTGAGGGCAATGATGTTTATGATGATGATAATAGTGATGATAATGATGATGGTGATGATGATGATGGCGATGATAATGATGATGGTGATGATAATGATGATGGTGATGATGATGATGATAGTGATGATAATGATGATGGTGATGATGGTGATGATGATGATGATGATGATGATGATAGTGATGATGGTGATGATGGTGAGGGCAATGATGTTTATGATGATGATAATAGTGATCATAATGATGATGGTGATGATGGTGATGATAATGATGATGGTGATGATGGTGATGATAATGATGATGATGATGATGATGATAGTGATGATGGTGATGATGATGATGATGATAGTGATGATGGTGATGATGATGATGGTGATGATGATGGTGAGGTCAATGATGTTTATGATGATGATAATAGTGATGATAATGATGATGGTGATGATGGTGATGATAATGATGGTGATGATGGTGATGGGGATGATGATGATGATGATGACGGTGATAATGATGATGGTGATGATGATGATAGTGATGACGGTGATAATGATGATGACGGTGATAATGATGGTGATGACGGTGATGATAATAGTGATGATGGTGATGATAATGATGATAATGATGATGGTGATGATGGTGATGGGGATGATGATGATGATGATGACAGTGATAATGGTGATGGTGATGATGATGATGATAGTGATGACGGTGAGAATGATGATGACGGTGATAATGATGATGACGGTGATAATGATGGTGATGGTGATGGTGATGACGGTGATGATAATAGTGATGATGATAATAGTGATGATGGTGATGATGATGTGATGGTGATGATGATGATGACGGTGATAATGATGATAATGATGATAATGATGATGATGGTTTCCTGTCTGTGTGCAGGTGAGGAGGGGAAGGATGGAGGCGCAGACAGTGAGGAGAAGAAAGGTAAATGAGTTTTAGTCGTAACAAACCCGAAAAAAACTATTTTTTAACATAAATTAGTCCCCTTTTTATTTAGTTATACACAAAAGTCAGACTCTGATCTTTGTGTGACCTCTGACCTGTGACCCGTGTGTGGCTTCAGAGGAGAAGGTGAAAGACTACAGGTACTACCTGAGGATGTGGGCCAAAGAAAAGGAGCCCAGGAGAGAGACCATCAAAGACCTGCCCAGGATGAACCAGGTCAGTCTGTCTGTCTCTGTATTAACCCTTTAGGGACTGTTTTGGCTCATTTTAGTCTCTTTTCTTCTTCCTGTTGTGATAACTGTGTGTGTGTTGATGCATGTGTCCTAAATGTAGTCCAGATTGTGTATTTGAGTGTAATCAGTGAATTTGCAGCTCAGCTCCTACAATAAGTCTAAAATACACTGTGGAAACTAAATAGTTACATTCAGACTGTTCAGGTCCAAAAATGCTCCATTGAAACCCATTCAAACTGACATTTTTGATCCCACAGCCATCAGAGCAGAAAAACAGGACTTGTATTATTTCTGGGTGTCATTCTGGGCTTTTGACTCTGAATTTGTCATTTTGACTATTTTCCACCTGATGAGGTCATTTTGACCATATTTGGCATCTGGAGGAAATACATGCTATTTCCACTAGGTGACCTGTCACAATCAATGTAGCTGCTGATCACTGACATATCCCAGACTGTCAGCAGCTACACTCACACACTGACATATCCCAGACTGTCAGCAGCTACACTCACACACTGACATATCCCAGACTGTCGGCAGCTACACTCACACACTGACATATCCCAGACTGTCAGCAGCTACACTCACACACTGACATATCCCAGACTGTCAGCAGCTACACTCACACACTGACCTATCCCAGACTGTGATAATAATAATAATAATTTTAAAATGAATGAATCTGAATGAAAATATTAAAAATAATTCTTTGTTTTTAAATCTAAAAACATAGTGGCATTATGACAAAAACCTGGCATTTAAAGGGAAACATTCTGACAATGATTGAATATGTGATATTTCTGATTAGAACTGATGCTGTTTAGAAAAAAATAACTCAATGAAAGTAGAAGATCATATTAATGTTGATTATTTTTTAAAGCTTATGAGTGTGTGTCATATTAAAGTGGGTCATACTAGGTTAAAGCTTAAAGTTCTTTTCTTTTACACAGCTGTTATTATTGAAATGTTTATGCAAAAAGGGCAAAGTGCTGCTGACTGTGTCCGCTTTTAAAACGAAATTTGGTGAAATTATTTCAGCGCGTCAGTTTCTTTCGAACATTTTCAACAAAATCACGACAATATCAACGAGTAGTTCAATGACCTGTGTGTCCCTCTGTGTGTCCCTCTGTGTGTCCCTCTGTGTGTCCCTCTGCATGTCACTCTGCGTGTCCCTCTGTGTGTCCCTCTGCATGTCACTCTGTGTGTCCCTCTGCATGTCCCTCTGTGTGTCCCTCTGCATGTCCCTCTGCGTGTTCCTCTGTGTGTCCCTCTGTGTGTCCCTCTGTGTGTCTCAGGAGCAGTTCATTGACCTGTGTGTCCCTCTGTGTGTCTCAGGAGCAGTTCATTGACCTGTGTGTCCCTCTGTGTGTCCCTCTGCGTGTCTCAGGAGCAGTTCATTGACCTGTGTGTCCCTCTGTGTGTCCCTCTGTGTGTCACTCTGTGTGTCCCTCTGCGTGTCCCTCTGCGTGTCCCTCTGTGTGTCCCTCTGCATGTCCCTCTGCTTGTCCCTCTGTGTGTCCCTCTGCGTGTCTCAGGAGCAGTTCATTGACCTGTGTGTCCCTCTGTGTGTCTCAGGAGCAGTTCATTGACCTGTGTGTCCCTCTGTGTGTCCCTCTGTGTGTCACTCTGTGTCCCTCTGCGTGTCCCTCTGTGTGTCCCTCTGCGTGTCCCTCTGCGTGTCCCTCTGTGTGTCCCTCTGCATGTCACTCTGTGTGTCCCTCTGTGTGTCCCTCTGCGTGTCACTCTGTCCCTCTGTGTGTCCCTCTGTGTGTCACTCTGTGTCCCTCTGTGTGTCCCTCTGTGTGTCACTCTGTGTGTCCCTCTGCGTGTCCCTCTGTGTGTCCCTCTGCGTGTCACTCTGTGTCCCTCTGTGTGTCCCTCTGTGTGTCCCTCTGTGTGTCCCTCTGCGTGTCCCTCTGTGTGTCCCTCTGCGTGTCACTCTGTGTCCCTCTGTGTGTCCCTCTGTGTGTCACTCTGTGTGTCCCTCTGCATGTCCCTCTGTGTGTCCCTCTGCGTGTCCCTCTGTGTGTCCCTCTGCATGTCCCTCTGTGTGTCCCTCTGCGTGTCTCAGGAGCAGTTCATTGACCTGTGTGTCCCTCTGTGTGTCCCTCTGCGTGTCTCAGGAGCAGTTCATTGACCTGTGTGTCCCTCTGTGTGTCCCTCTGCGTGTCTCAGGAGCAGTTCATTGACCTCTGTAAGACGCTCTATAACATGTTCAGCGAGGAGCCTCTGGAGCAGGAGCTCTATCACTCCATCGCCACCGTCGCCAGCCTGCTGCTGCGCATCGGAGAGGTCGGCAAGAAGTTCAACAACGGCGGCAAAAAGACTGAAAACGCGGCCGCCGCCGCTCAGACCCCACCCACCACACAGACCACTCCCACCGACCCTCTGGGGGAGGAGGGGCCGGGCGAGGGGCCGTCAGGTGAGTCTCAGGTGTGCCGCGCTCTGGCCGACGCTCAGCTGGAGGATGAGGAAACCAAAGACGACACGTCGGTGTCGTCGTACTCGGTGGTGAGCTCCGGCTCGCTGCAGTGCGAGGACATCGCCGACGACACTGTGCTGATCGGCGGTGGCGAGCAGAGGCGTGGCAGTGTGCTGGATGTCGACTGGTCGATCACCTTTGAGCAGGTGCTGGCGTCGCTGCTGACGGAGCCGCCGCTCGTTGACTACTTCGAAAGGAAGAGGGACATCCAGAGCAAGATGGCCGCCTGTAAGGCTCAGAGGGCAGTGGAGCGCCAGACAAGCTCCGCCTCCGACCACGAACTCACGCAGCATTCCGTCTGACTCACCTCCGCCGGGTCACCTGACTCACCTCTGCCAGGTCACCTGTCCTTTTGTCCGTCTGTCCACCTGCGTGTGTGATGTCACAGACTAACCTGTGATGTCAGGAAGTCATGTGACTATCTTTATTTAAACTCAGCACTTCCTGTTGGTGTTTCACAGTAAAAGTCCCAGAGGTCGTACATCATGACGAGCGTTTAATAGTTGTGTTTCCATCGCGGGAACTCTGGGCCGATGTAATCAATTCCTCTTCTTCTGCGGGGTTTAATGCGGCGTTCACGTGATATCAGGATGTCGTAGTTTCCGAGTCGTGAATTCGTTCTTTTGGCTTCGTTGTGTTCGAGGTCTTTGAGGTCGTGAAGTGTGAAACTGATTTTAAAGTATTTCATTCATGAAAACGGCGATATGAGCGGGATGTTTTCTTTAAAAATTGATATTTAATACGTGAATTAATAAAAACGTTTCTTCTTGTTGAGCAAACATTTGCCGCAACTTCAAAAAAGCCACGTTTTGTTGATGTCTTCTTTCGCATTGAGATCAGCAGTGAGTCAACCTAAGCCCCGCCCAGCACATTTTCAGGGCCACGCTGAGGGCCGAGGCGGGGACTTGTTTCGCCTCCGTTAAGGTTCTCTAAAGTTTTCCTGTGCAACAACGGGTGAGACCACGTAAGATTCCCTGAGTTCCTGCAGTGGAAACAGGCCGTTTTTATCCAAATAGATTTTGGGTATTTTTTCTTTATTTGACATACTCACAAACTGTAAATAAAGATGGACGACACGCCCCCACTGACCCCCGCTGTGCTGAAGTGAGGTCAAAGTATCCGAGATACGGGCGTCGCCGTCTTGTGAGGGTGATGTCATTGGGAGCCGGATTCTGCGCATTAGCGATATTCATGTTGGGGGAGTCCCCGCCCAAACTCCCGTCTGACCAATCCCAAGCAGCTCCATTGAATGCAAGTGCAAGGAGTGGCTGTCACAGCTGTCAGTCATGGCAGAAAATCCCCTTTTTGTATAATTTTTATAATTTCACTCATTAAAACCGAAATTATCATGAAAACAAACCCTTGAAGAAACATCCGATTGACAAGAATGACCTTCAGTGACAGAAAGTGTCTTCAGGAAACGTTTATTTGTGTTGTACTTTGAGTTTTTCGTTCGGCCCGTTCACTAACGTGGAGGGGCGGGCTCTATGACCTGTACTGCAGACAGACAGCAGGGGGCGACACACACACCGAGCAGGTACACTGTGGGGGAGCTGACGTGTCGTCCATCTTTATTTACGGTCTGTGGACGGGACAGCTTAAACGTGAAGGCAGAAGAGAGAGGGGACATGCAGCAAAGGGCCCAGGCGGGACTGAGCCGCCAGCCGCCCCCAGAAACAGGCTTTTAATGTGAAAGAGTCAAAGGAACCTGAGCAGATGAACACGATTTCTTTCACAAACATGGGAGGAGGGCACGAGCGACTTAACAAAAAATAGCCCAGATTTCACCTCTTTTCCTGTCACCTTTTACTCTTTTTTATTTTTCAGTTTTTATTTTTCTTTTTTTGCCAAGTTGCTCATTATGTTTTTCCCTGTTTTATTTTTAAAGAAATAAATATTAAGTTTGTAAGAAGTACGGAAAATAACTTAAAAATAAGAAAGAAAATGAAAATTTAGAATAAAACAAACAAACACGAAAATAACCTCAAGAACCTGCATAAAAAATAGTTATTTTTTCTCTTTTTCTGTATTAGAATTTTAAATGAGAGAATGGGAACTATCAGTTTCTTGAAATTCGCGGCACATTTCTTGCCAAATTGTTTTGTCCTGTGTTTCTGAAAGAAATCGCAGCAATTTTCTTATGTTTCAAGGGTTTAAATGCACGGGAATGGCGCCTGAACGCGTCACAAAAACAGTTGATGTTGATCCAGGTGTTAAACATCGCTGCTTTTTTAGACTTTATAAATGTTATCGGTCTGAATGGATCAAATCTGGATAGCAAAAGGACATTTTGGGGGGTTGTGGCTCAAAAAAATGAAAATGTATCCACTGGTGAACAAACGCAAGGTACTGTTGGCCACCATGTTATTGTGTGTCGCGGCTGCAGGTTGTGTGTCGCGGCTGCAGGTTGTGTGTCCTGGCTGCAGGTTGTGTGTCGCGGCTGCAGGTTGTGTGTCGCGGCTGCAGGTTGTGTGTCGCGGCTGCAGGTTGTGTGTCGCGGCTGGAATGATCCATCACAACACGGTCTTTATTTGTGTCTTGGTTTGTTGAAATCAGTTGCGCTCAGGATCAGCGGGTCTCTGTGCAGGTGAGAGGCACTGAACAGACGTTAACAGATGCTCACAGACGAGCAGGTGAAGCAGGTGATGCAGGTGAAGCAGGTGATGCAGGTGAACGGTCGGCCGGCACAAATACAGAAGCCACAAAGTCCCAAAACATGTTTTCTTTCTTTTCTTTTTTTTAACCAGCTTTTTCTGACAAGTGAAAAAAAATGTAATCAAATCATTTCAGTAGACGATCGAGTCCTAAAACTTTCTTAAAATAAGTGAACATTTCTGACTTGAGACGTTAAAACGTGTTTACAAATTATTTTAGGGATAAAAGTTGACCTGTGAGGCGAAATAAAGGTTGTTTTTTTTTTAGAAAGAGAAATAGCTTTAAATAAGTTGATTCATGTTTAAAACAGACTGAAATACTAAATAACTTTTTCATTGATTTTAAGAAAATAAAACTTAAAGGAATCCGTTACATAAAAAATAAAGTTCTTTGATGTTAAATTGTTTTCTTTCTGTACAGCTCAGATATATTAACTGAATATTAATAAAATCAAGAGGTCATATTTCCTCAATAAACTCATGTTTCACTCAGGTGAGTTCACACCTGCAGTCTTTTGTTTTGTCACTGAAGCCTTGTTTGTTTGTGCTGCCTGTTTCTGATGACATCACTCTTGTTTACTTCCTGTCGAGACGATGTCAGAGGACGTTTCAGTGTTTTTATTCAGTTTTTTTCCCTCTCTGTTGTCTGTATTGTATTTATTCACCAATCTGCTTTTAAAATCTATCATATTGATCAGTAATTGATTGATCTGTACTCTGTTGTCTAATAAATACCAAGGAAATTCACTTTTCCTCTTCTGTGGTGTTACTGGCAACAACAGTGCGAGACTAAATAAAAAACAGACCAGATATTTAATCCTGTTAAAACGGGATCGCCAATGATAATAATAGTAGTTATAGCAATAATAATAATAATAATAATAATAAACAATAATAACAACAACAACACTTTATTTATATAGCAAAAACAATTTAATATTATTCTTTTATTTGGACAAATATTTAACAATATTTGTATAATCAAAAACGACTGTTTTTCGGTGCAAAGACAATGTTTATTGTTTCTGTTTTGTGCAAAAAGAAAAGAGGGGAACAACACTTGTAATTATGTAATGTTATCATTTGTTGATCCCTAATAAAAAAATATCAACTAAAAAATATCAAATATATACATATCTGTGTGTATGCAATGTAAACATATATTTTTTGCAATTTTTTCCAGGTCACTTCCCTGGGGTTTTTTTCTCTAGTTTTCGGTTATTGTCGTGTAACTCTTATTGTAAGTATCTTGCTAATTTAGGGTCATTTCTTGTTGAGAGGATTGTTGATTTCTTCCTATACATTGAAAGAAATCGGGTTTTAATGGGCTAATTCTTTTTTTTTTTTAAACAAGAATCAGCGCTGTTGTCCTCCGGCCTGCAGGAGGAGAAGCTCGGCTTTACTCGGCTCGGCTCGGCTCGGCTCGGCTCCTGCAGTGTGACGTGATCCCGTTCAAACAGACCCGGGAAAAAGAACCAGAGGATCACGACATCAACAAAACCGGAGCCATTAACCGTCTGTCCACCATGGGTCAGGAGTTTCACGTCGTCAGGTGTTTTACCTGTCAGAGCTTCCAGGTGCAGCAGGTAAACAAACAGTCAGACACGGAGAGAACGTGACAGCTAACAGCGAGGCTAACAGGCACTTTAAAGGCTAACAGGCTAACAGGCTAACAGGCACTTTAAAGGAGAATAACTAGGCTAAAGGCTAACAGGCACTTTAAAGGAGAATAACTAGGCTAAAGGCTAACAGGCTAACAGGCACTTTAAAGGAGAATAACTAGGCTAAAGGCTAACAGGCTAACAGGCACTTTAAAGGCTAACAGGCTAACAGGCAGTTTAAAGGAGAATAACTAGGCTAAAGGCTAACAGGCTAACAGGCACTTTAAAGGAGAATAACTAGGCTAAAGGCTAACAGGCTAACAGGCACTTTAAAGGCTAACAGGCAGTTTAAAGGAGAATAACTAGGCTAAAGGCTAACAGGCTAACAGGCACTTTAAAGGCTAACAGGCACTTTAAAGGCTAACAGGCTAACAGGCAGTTTAAAGGCTAACAGGCACTTTAAAGGCTAACAGGCAGTTTAAAGGAGAATAACTAGGCTAAAGGCTAACAGGCTAACAGGCACTTTAAAGGCTAACAGGTTAACAGGCACTTTAAAGGCTAACAGGCACTTTAAAGGCTAACAGGCTAACAGGCACTTTAAAGGAGAATAACTAGGCTAAAGGCTAACAGGCTAACAGGCACTTTAAAGGCTAACAGGTTAACAGGCTAACAGGCACTTTAAAGGAGAATAACTAGGCTAAAGGCTAACAGGCTAACAGGCACTTTAAAGGCTAACAGGCACTTTAAAGGCTAACAGGCTAACAGGCAGTTTAAAGGCTAACAGGCACTTTAAAGGCTAACAGGCTAACAGGCAGTTTAAAGGAGAATAACTAGGCTAAAGGCTAACAGGCTAACAGGCACTTTAAAGGCTAACAGGCACTTTAAAGGCTAACAGGCTAACAGGCAGTTTAAAGGAGAATAACTAGGCTAAAGGCTAACAGGTTAACAGGCACTTTAAAGGCTAACAGGCTAACAGGCAGTTTAAAGGAGAATAACTAGGCTAAAGGCTAACAGGCTAACAGGCACTTTAAAGGAGAATAACTAGGCTAAAGGCTAACAGGCTAACAGGCACTTTAAAGGAGAATAACTAGGCTAAAGGCTAACAGGCAGTTTAAAGGAGAATAACTAGGCTAAAGGCTAACAGGCACTTTAAAGGCTAACAGGCACTTTAAAGGCTAACAGGCAGTTTAAAGGAGAATAACTAGGCTAAAGGCTAACAGGCAGTTTAAAGGAGAATAACTAGGCTAAAGGCTAACAGGCTAAAGTCCTAGTTAAGTCCAGCTTAAAGTCCTGTCACTGTTTCACTATTGGAAACAGCGACAGGACTTTAAAATTGTAATAAAGTATGGATACATGAATGTTTATAATTGATCAACATATTAATATAAAAAAAAGCTTTTGAACAGAAACAATGTGACCCTGTGTTTTGTCTGTCAGGTGAAGAAGGCGAACAAGTGGAGCTGTAAACTGTGTGGAGCCAAACAGTCGCTGCTGAAGGTCACAATATCACTTTTACGCTTTCTCTTTTTAATTTAAAGTTTTTTCTCTATTTAATTTTTTTCTTTACTGTATGTTGTAATTCCATGTAATCCTGTATTTAATCTTGTAAATATTTAACTGTCATTGTACACACATTATTTAATGTAACCTTGATATTTTTCTTTTTTCTGAACTGAAGGCCAAACTAGGGACAAGAGAGGGAAACTAGCAACAGTTATAATATAACTAATATAGCTATTGTAGTATTTTCATTTTATTTATTTTATTATTTTGTCATTTTGTTTTCTTTTATTTATTTATTTTTAAACAGTTCACTTTCCTTAAAACTGTTTTATCTGATTATACTCCTATTTTTTCTTTATTTGTTAAAGGTTTGTCATTTGTTCGGTGTTGAAAATAATAAAGACACAATTAAAAAAAAGTCTAACAGTCAAACCAACAAACCTCTTGTTTTAAAACATAATTATTTATTTGAGGACATAAAACGATCACAGGCATTCTTCACTGCTGTCTGACCTTTTATTAACTAAATGTTTGATCAATGACTTCATGATTTGATAACAAAAGTTAGTTTCGGCTGTGAAAACACATAGCTGATGATCAGACCGCTATATAACAACAGCTGCTCACAGCTGCTCACAGGTGCTCACAGCTGCTCACAGCTGCTCACAGGTGCTCACAGGTGCTCACAGGTGCTCACAGCTGCTCACAGGTGCTCACAGCTGCTCACAGGTGCTCACAGGTGCTCACAGCTGCTCACAGGTGCTCACAGCTGCTCACAGGTGCTCACAGGTGCTCACAGCTGCTCACAGGTGCTCACAGCTGCTCACAGCTGCTCACAGCTGCTCACAGGTGCTCACAGGTGCTCACAGCTGCTCACAGGTGCTCACAGCTGCTCACAGCTGCTCACAGGTGCTCACAGGTGCTCACAGCTGCTCACAGCTGCTCACAGCTGCTCACAGCTGCTCACAGGTGCTCACAGGTGCTCACAGGTGCTCACAGCTGCTCACAGGTGCTCACAGGTGTGCTGCTTGGTTGACAGGAGTTTGGGCGGGGCTCCGGGGCCGACTGCAGACGTCACGTTCAAAAACTAAATGCCATGAGAGGCGCCATGATGGAGGAGCAGGAGCAACACGCCTGGTCGCTATGGTAACTAAGCTGTCCCACAATGCATGGTTGCCTTTTTTTACTCTTTATCTTTGTGTTTGTCCAAGTGTCCTCACTTGTCTCTGCCTCCTGCTTTAATGTGCTATTAACAGGAAGCAGGAGGAGGTGGACGGAGAGGATGAACCCGAGGAGCAGGACCAGGTGATGTCTAACACACACACACACACACACACACACACACACACACACACACACACACACACACACTCATTAGCACACACATTAATACACTCAGGCTTCTAAATGTTATAATATTGTTTTTCTACTTTAATATTTAAAAATATCTAATAGTAAATTATATGTCTCTACATAAATACTCTGTCTTCAGGTGAATCAGACTCAGGTGAGCCGTTGGAGCAAATACCTGGATGCGTCAAAGGAGGTGGAGCCGGAGGAGGAGGAGGAAGAGGAGAATGTTTTGATGGACAGGCAGCAGCTCCATGGCAACAGCATGATTGACAGGTAGGCGGGGTAAAAATGTAACACCTGCCATGTGCCAAATGTGAGAATGCGAGTAAATCTCAGAAGAATATGAACCAAGATGGCAAACTTGTTTACTCCCACATTGCCAGCATTCTTTCCTTTCACAATAAAAGCCCTCAATATATATACAGCTTCACTTCTTACCAGAGGGAACTTTGTTCCCTATATTACATCATTTTGCTTCAGATTTCTCTTCAACGTAATATGTTATTGTCACCTTGAAATGTACTGAAACAAATGTAACTGTGAAACAGAAATGGCAATTTATTATTTTGACGGTAAAAAAAAAATGCTATTATTGAATATTATTTCATCTACCAGTGACCTCGGCATTTGAGGCTAAAAGTTTCTGGTTTCTGATACTGCACATAGGGCTGAGTATCGTAAAAAAATGATCCCAGTAACAAGAGAGCACTTAACCTGATACAATTTTGTCTACTTAATTCAATGCCCGTAATGTGAATGACAGCATTCAGTAGCGTAAAATGCCACCAGACGCCACAGTCATGTCGTTTAGTCATACTTTCAAACATTTTGGTGTCTTATTTAGTCCTAAGAAATACTGTAATTTTGTTGTACTCATCTGTTCTGTAAAAATGATATCTATTGCACGTCTGTCTTTTTGGGAAGAGGGATCCCTCCCCATTTGCTCTTCCTGAGGTTTCTATTAATTTTAAATTTAAGTTTCGAGTTGTGTAACCCTCCTGTGTTCTGACAGGAAGAGAAAGAGAGGAGAAGGATGGACAGATGGAGGAGGACAGGACAGCCGGACACCTGACGAGGTAACGCGCTGACATCACCAACAATAATAATCATCACAGCCGGGACGTTTCCTCAAGAAACTCTGTGTGACTGAACAGTGAACAACGAAAAATTAACCTGTTCTTAATACTGAAAAAATAAACATTTGTATGTTCAGAGATTCAGCGCTTGATCAGTATGAAGAGCAGTGGGCTGGAGATGCACGGACTACACCAAAACTGCAAATATTTAGGATGATAAAATATGAACAAAGCAACGATACCTGTGTGCTCAGCTGGTAGTTTACCACTGATGGTTGAAACTGGGCAGTTGATCAGTTTAGTAGAGGAAATGATTATTTCGTTTGGCTGATGTAGAAACCGAGTCTAATTTTGTTTTGCCCTTTTTAAGTGAAACCCGTGCACCTTTTTGTATTTAGTAATATGAAACAGATACTGATTTAGTACGTATGGATGATGTACAAAGACCAAGGCAGTTATTTAGAAAAACAAACAAAAAAGTCATATTAAAGCACGTCCAAAATATCACCAAAAAGTCATACTATAGCCTGTCCTCTAAAATAGAATAAAAAAAAGTCTTACTGTGGATAACTGATCAGTTGACGCCTTCACAGCTGATCAGATCGATGGATGAGAGGAGGTATTTGCAGATGTTTGTAAGTGAAAGAGTTTTGGGCCGAATGAACGGTTCGGTTTAACTTGTAATGCGCCTGACGTTCTGCTGCTCCCCTCTGCTGCTATGGTGGCCTGTATTATGGTGTTTTTCGGCCACTTTTGCAACATTTTATACCATGGTGTGTCTCGGCATGCTATTTTATGCAGTTTTAAGCTTTTTTAGGACATGTTATTTTTTGACATTTTTTGTCATATTACAGCATTGCTTTTTGGGTCAATTTTGGACATGCCATGTTATGGTCTTTTTGGCTGTCTTTGCAACATTTTATGCCATGGCATGTCTCAGCACGCTATTTTATACAGTTTTCAGCTGTTTTCAGCTGTTACTGAGTAATAGCATGCCAGAGCCAAATACTACTCATCATTAACTGAGGAAAATAAAAACAATCCCAGTTTTTTTTTATCACTGTAGCCAGGCTGACTGAGTCACAGATCCATAGAGCTTCGTGTTCCTTTGGCCCTCCGCAGTGACGACTTTATGACTTTCTTTAATCATAAATCTAGAACTATTCGAGATAAAATCAATCACCTCTTGCCCTTAACTGACCTGACCTCAGACACAGGTAGCTTGGATAAGGCAACATGACCTGGAATTTATTTGGACCGTTTCTCCCCCATTGACCTTCGCAGACTCTCTACTTTGATTTCTGCATCTAAGCCATCAACATGCCTGCTAGACCCCATCCCAACTAAGCTCCTTAAGGAAGTTTTACCCTTATTAGACAATTCTTTATTAGATATAATCAATGTGTCTTTATTAACGGGCGATGTACCTCAGTCTTTTAAAGCAGCTGTCATTAAACCTCTTCTAAAGAAGCCCACTCTCCATCCTGAGATTTTAGCTAACTATAGACTGATATCTAATCTCCCCTCATCAACTCTGTGACTTTCTCCAAGATAATAGTTTATTCGAGGACTTTCAGTTTTAGTTACTATTAAATGCAATTTTAAGGTGTTTTTAACTGTTTTTGGGACATGTCATTTTTTGCCATTTTTGCCATACTATAGCCTTGTTTTTTTTTGTCATTTTTTCAACATTCCAAAACATGGTGTTTTTTTTTCGTTTTTGCAACATTCAATGCTATGGCGTGTCTTTGCACGCTATTTAATGCAATTTTAAGGTGTTTTCAAATGTTTTTGGGACATGTCTTTTTTTCACATTTTTGTCATACTATAGCCTTGTTTTTTTGTCATTTTTTTCGACATTCCAAATTATGGCATTTTTTGCCGTTTTTGCAACATTCAATGCTATGGCGCGACTTGGCAAGCTATTTAATGCAGTTTCAGGGTCATTTAAGGTGTTTTTGGGACATGTCATTTTTTGACATTTTTGCCATACTATAGCCTTGGTTTTTTTGTCATTTTTTTCAACATTCTAAAATATGTTTTTTTTGTCTTTTTTTTTTACAACATTCAATGCTATGGCGTGAGTTTGCACGCTATTTACTGCAGTTTCAAGGTGTTTCCAGCTGTTTTTGGGACATGTCCCTTTTTGACATCTTTGCCATACTATAGCCTTGCTGTTTGGGTCATTTTTTTTCGACATTCCAAAATATGGTGTTTTTTTCCGTTTTTGCAACATTCAATGCTATGGCGTGTCTTTGCACGCTATTTAATGCAATTTTAAGGTGTTTTCAAATGTTTTTGGGACATGTCTTTTTTTGACATTTTTGCCATACTATAGCCTTGCTTTTTTTGTCATTTTTTCGACATTCCAAAACATGGTGTTTTTTTCCCGTTTTTGCAACATTCAATGCTATGGCGTGTCTTTGCACGCTATTTAATGCAGTTTCAGGGTCATTTAAGGTGTTTTTGGGACATGTCATTTTTTGACATTTTTGCCATACTATAGCCTTGCTTTTAGGGTCATTTTTTTCGACATTCCAAAATATGGTGTTTTTTTCCGTTTTTACAACATTCAATGGTATGGCGTGTCTTTGCACGCTATTTAATGCAATTTTAAGGTGTTTTCAGCCGTTTTTGGGACATGTCATTTTTTCACATTTTTGTCATACTATAGCCTTGTTTTTTTGTCATTTTTTTCGACATTCTAAAATATGGTGTATTTGTCTTTTTCTTTTTACAACATTCTCTGCTATAGCGTGTCTTTGCACGCTATTTAATGCAATTTTAAGGTGTTTTCAGCCGTTTTTGGGAAATGTCATTTTTTGATCTTTTTGCCATACTATAGCCTTGCTTTTTTTGTCATTTTTTCAACATTCCAAATTATGGCATTTTTTGCCGTTTTTGCAACATTCAATGCTATGGCGCGACTTGGCAAGCTATTTAATGCAGTTTCAGGGTCATTTAAGGTGTTTTTGGGACATGTCATTTTTTGACATTTTTGCCATACTATAGCCTTGGTTTTTTTGTCATTTTTTTCAACATTCTAAAATATGTTTTTTTTGTCTTTTTTTTTTACAACATTCAATGCTATGGCGTGAGTTTGCACGCTATTTACTGCAGTTTCAAGGTGTTTCCAGCTGTTTTTGGGACATGTCCCTTTTTGACATCTTTGCCATACTATAGCCTTGCTGTTTGGGTCATTTTTTTTCGACATTCCAAAATATGGTGTTTTTTTCCGTTTTTGCAACATTCAATGCTATGGCGTGTCTTTGCACGCTATTTAATGCAATTTTAAGGTGTTTTCAAATGTTTTTGGGACATGTCTTTTTTTGACATTTTTGCCATACTATAGCCTTGCTTTTTTTGTCATTTTTTCGACATTCCAAAACATGGTGTTTTTTTCCCGTTTTTGCAACATTCAATGCTATGGCGTGTCTTTGCACGCTATTTAATGCAGTTTCAGGGTCATTTAAGGTGTTTTTGGGACATGTCATTTTTTGACATTTTTGCCATACTATAGCCTTGCTTTTAGGGTCATTTTTTTCGACATTCCAAAATATGGTGTTTTTTTCCGTTTTTACAACATTCAATGCTATGGCGTGTCTTTGCACGCTATTTACTGCAGTTTTAAGGTGTTTTCATTTGTTTTTGGGACATGTCATTTTTTGACATTTTTGCCATACTATAGCCTTGTTTTTTTTTTGGCTCATTTTTTCGACATTCTAAAATATGGTGTTTTTTTCTGTTTTTGCAACATTCAATGGTATGGCGTGTCTTTGCACGCTATTTACTGCAGTTTTAAGGTGTTTTTAACTGTTTTTGGGACATGTCTTTTTTTGACATTTTTGCCATACTATAGCCTTGCTTTTTTTGTCATTTTTTCGACATTCCAAAACATGGTGTTTTTTTCCCGTTTTTGCAACATTCAATGCTATGGCGTGTCTTTGCACGCTATTTAATGCAGTTTCAGGGTCATTTAAGGTGTTTTTGGGACATGTCATTTTTTGACATTTTTGCCATACTATAGCCTTGGTTTTTTTGTCATTTTTTTCAACATTCTAAAATATGGTGTTTTTGTCTTCTTTTTTACAACATTCAATGCTATGGCGTGTCTTTGCACGCTATTAAATGCAGCATTAAGGTGTTTCCAGCTGTTTTTGGGACATGTCATTTTTTGGCATTTTTGCCATACTATAGCTTTGCTTTTTTTGTCATTTTTTCGACATTCCAAAATATGGCGTTTTTGGCTGTTTTTGTAACATTCAATGGTATGGCGTGTCTTTGCACGCTATTAAGTGCAATTTTAAGGTGTCTTCAGCTGTTTTTGGGACATGTCCCTTTTTGACATCTTTGCCATACTATAGCCTTGCTGTTTGGGTCATTTTCCCGACATTGCAAAATATGGTGTTTTTTTCAGGTTTTGCAACATTTTATGCTATGGCGTGTCTTTGCACGCTAATTAATGCAGTTTCAGGGTCATTTAAGGTGTTTTTGGGACATGTCATTTTTTGACATTTTTGCCATACTATAGCCTTGCTTTTTTTTGTCATTTTTTCGACATTCCAAAACATGGTGTTTTTTTCCCGTTTTTGCAACATTCAATGCTATGGAGTGTCTTTGCACGCTATTAAATGCAGCATTAGGGTGTTTCCAGCTGTTTTTGGGACATGTCATTTTTTGACATTTTTGCCATACTATAGCCTTGCTGTTATGGTCATTTTTTCGACATTCCAAAACATGGTGTTTTTTTCCCGTTTTTGCAACATTCAATGCTATGGCGTGTCTTTGCACGCTATTTACTGCAGTTTTAAGGTGTTTTCATTTGTTTTTGGGACATGTCATTTTTTGACATTTTTGCCATACTATAGCCTTGCTGTTTGGGTCATTTTTTTCGACATTCCAAAATATGGTGTTTTTTTCCGTTTTTGCAACATTCAATGGTATGGCGTGTCTTTGCACGCTATTAAATGCAGCATTAAGGTGTTTCCAGCTGTTTTTGGGACATGTAATTTTTTGATATTTTTGCCATACTATAGCCTTGGTTTTTTTTGGGTCATTTTTTCGACATTCTAAAATATGGCGTTTTTGGCTGTTTTTGTAACATTCTATGCTATGGTGTGTCTTTGCACGCTATTTAATGCAATTTTAAGGTGTTTTCAACTGTTTTTGGGGCATGTCTTTTTTTGACATTTTTGCCATACTATTGCCTTGCTTTTTTTGTCATTTTTTCGACATTCCAAAACATGGTGTTTTTTTCCCGTTTTTGCAACATTCAATGCTATGGCGTGTCTTTGCACGCTATTTAATGCAGTTTCAGGGTCATTTAAGGTGTTTTTGGGACATGTCATTTTTTGACATTTTTGCCATACTATAGCCTTGCTGTTTGGGTCATTTTTTTCGACATTCCAAAACATGGTGTTTTTTCCCGTTTTTGCAACATTCAATGCTATGGCGTGTCTTTGCACGCTATTTACTGCAGTTTTAAGGTGTTTTCATTTGTTTTTGGGACATGTCATTTTTTGACATTTTTGCCATACTATAGCCTTGCTGTTTGGGTCATTTTTTTCGACATTCCAAAATATGGTGTTTTTTTCCGTTTTTGCAACATTCAATGCTATGGCGTGTCTTTGCACGCTATTTACTCCAGTTTTAAGGTGTTTTCATTTGTTTTTGGGACATGTCATTTTTTGACATTTTTGCCATACTATAGCCTTGTTGTTTTTTTGGGTCATTTTTTCGACATTCTAAAATATGGTGTTTTTTCCGTTTTTGCAACATTCAATGCTATGGTGTGTCTTTGCACGCTATTTACTGCAGTTTTAAGGTGTTTTCATTTGTTTTTGGGACATGTCATTTTTTGACATTTTTGACATACTATAGCCTTGCTGTTTGGGTCATTTTTTTCGACATTCCAAAATATGGCGTTTTTGGCTGTTTTTGTAACATTCTATGCTATGGTGTGTCTTTGCACGCTATTTGATGCAATTTTAAGGTGTTTTCAACTGTTTTTGGGACATGTCATTTTTTGACATTTTTGCCATACTATAGCCTTGCTTTTTTTTGTCATTTTTTCGACATTCCAAAATATGGCGTTTTTGGCTGTTTTTGTAACATTCTATGCTATGGCGTGTCTTTGCACGCTATTTAATGCAGTTTCAGGGTCATTTAAGGTGTTTTTGGGACATGTCATTTTTTGACATTTTTGCCATACTATAGCCTTGCTTTTTTTGCCATTTTTTCAACATTCCAAAACATGGTGTTTTTTTCCCGTTTTTGCAACATTCAATGGTATGGCGTGTCTTTGCACGCTATTTAATGCAGTTTCAGGGTCATTTAAGGTGTTTTTGGGACATGTCTTTTTTTGACATTTTTGCCATACTATAGCCTTGCTGTTTGGGTCATTTTTTTCGACATTCCAAAATATGGCGTTTTTGGCTGTTTTTGTAACATTCTATGCTATGGTGTGTCTTTGCACGCTATTTGATGCAATTTTAAGGTGTTTTCAACTGTTTTTGGGACATGTCATTTTTTGACATTTTTGCCATACTATAGCCTTGCTTTTTTTTGTCATTTTTTCGACATTCCAAAATATGGCGTTTTTGGCTGTTTTTGTAACATTCTATGCTATGGCGTGTCTTTGCACGCTATTTAATGCAGTTTCAGGGTCATTTAAGGTGTTTTTGGGACATGTCATTTTTTGACATTTTTGCCATACTATAGCCTTGCTGTTTGGGTCATTTTTTTCGACATTCCAAAATGTGGTGTTTTTTTTCGTTTTTGCAACATTCAATGCTATGGCGTGTCTTTGCACGCTATTAAATGCAGCATTAAGGTGTTTCCAGCTGTTTTTGGGACATGTCATTTTTTGACATTTTTGCCATACTATAGCCTTGGTTTTTTTGTCATTTTTTTCAACATTCTAAAATATGGTGTTTTTGTCTTCTTTTTTACAACATTCAATGCTATGGCGTGTCTTTGCACGCTATTTACTGCAGTTTTAAGGTGTTTTCATTTGTTTTTGGGACATGTCATTTTTTGACATTTTTGCCATACTATAGCCTTGTTTTTTTTTTGGGTCATTTTTTCGACATTCCAAAACATGGTGTTTCTTTCCCGTTTTTGCAACATTCAATGCTATGGCGTGTCTTTGCACGCTATTTACTGCAGTTTTAAGGTGTTTTCAACTGTTTTTGGGCCATGTCTTTTTTTGACATTTTTGCCAGACTATAGCCTTGCTTTTTTTTTGTCATTTTTTCGACATTCCAAAACATGGTGTTTTTTTCCCGTTTTTGCAACATTCTATGCTATGGTGTGTCTTTGCACGCTATTTAATGCAATTTTAAGGTGTTTTCAACTTTTTTTGGGCCATGTCTTTTTTTGACATTTTTGCCATACTATAGCCTTGTTTTTTTGGGTCATTTTTTCGACATTCTAAAATATGGTGTTTTTTTCTGTTTTTGCAACATTCAATGGTATGGCGTGTCTTTGCACGCTATTTAATGCAGTTTCAGGGTCATTTAAGGTGTTTTTGGGACATGTCTTTTTTTGACATTTTTGCCATACTATAGCCTTGCTTTTTTTTTGTCATTTTTTCGACATTCCAAAATATGGCGTTTTTGGCTGTTTTTGTAACATTCTATGCTATGGTGTGTCTTTGCACGCTATTTAATGCAATTTTAAGGTGTTTTCAACTGTTTTTGGGGCATGTCTTTTTTTGACATTTTTGCCATACTATAGCCTTGCTTTTTTTGTCATTTTTTTCAACATTCTAAAATATGGTGTTTTTGTCTTCTTTTTTACAACATTCAATGCTATGGCGTGTCTTTGCACGCTATTTACTGCAGCATTAAGGTGTTTTCAACTGTTTTTGGGACATGTCATTTTTTGACATTTTTGCCATACTATAGCCTTGCTTTTTTTTTGTCATTTTTTCGACATTCCAAAATATGGCGTTTTTGGCTGTTTTTGTAACATTCTATGCTATGGCGTGTCTTTGCACGCTATTTACTGCAGTTTTAAGGTGTTTTCATTTGTTTTTGGGACATGTCATTTTTTGACATTTTTGCCATACTATAGCCTTGCTTTTTTTGTCATTTTTTCGACATTCCAAAACATGGTGTTTCTTTCCCGTTTTTGCAACATTCAATGGTATGGCGTGTCTTTGCACGCTATTTACTGCAGTTTTAAGGTGTTTTCATTTGTTTTTGGGACATGTCATTTTTTGACATTTTTGCCATACTATAGCCTTGTTGTTTTTTTGGGTCATTTTTTCGACATTCTAAAATATGGTGTTTTTTTTCCGTTTTTGCAACATTCAATGCTATGGAGTGTCTTTGCACGCTATTTAATGCAGTTTCAGGGTCATTTAAGGTGTTTTTGGGACATGTCATTTTTTGACATTTTTGCCATACTATAGCCTTGCTGTTTGGGTCATTTTTTTCGACATTCCAAAATATGGCGTTTTTGGCTGTTTTTGTAACATTCTATGCTATGGTGTGTCTTTGCACGCTATTTAATGCAATTTTAAGGTGTTTTCATTTGTTTTTGGGACATGTCATTTTTTGACATTTTTGCCATACTATAGCCTTGTTGTTTTTTTGGGTCATTTTTTCGACATTCTAAAATATGGTGTTTTTTCTGTTTTGCAACATTCAATGGTATGGCGTGTCTTTGCACGCTATTTACTGCAGTTTTAAGGTGTTTCCAGCTGTTTTTGGGACATGTCATTTTTTGACATTTTTGCCATACTATAGCCTTGGTGTTTTTTGGGTCATTTTTTCGACATTCTAAAATATGGTGTTTTTTTCTGTTTTTGCAACATTCAATGCTATGGCGTGTCTTTGCACGCTATTTACTGCAGTTTTAAGGTGTTTTCAACTGTTTTTGGGACGTCATTTTTTGACATTTTTGCCATACTATAGCCTTGCTTTTTTTTGTCATTTTTTCGACATTCCAAAATATGGTGTTTTTTTCCGTTTTTGCAACATTCAATGCTATGGCGTGTCTTTGCACGCTATTTACTGCAGTTTTAAGGTGTTTCCAGCTGTTTTTGGGACATGTCATTTTTTGACATTTTTGCCATACTATAGCCTTGCTGTTTGGGTCATTTTTTCGACATTCCAAAACATGTTTTTTTTTTCCCGTTTTTGCAACATTCAATGCTATGGCGTGTCTTTGCACGCTATTTACTGCAGTTTTAAGGTGTTTCCAGCTGTTCTTGGGACATGTCATTTTTTGACATTTTTGCCATACTATAGCCTTGTTGTTTTTTTTTGTCATTTTTTCGACATTCCAAAATATGGCGTTTTTTGCTGTTTTTGTAATATTCTATGCTATGGTGTGTCTTTGCACGCTATTTGATGCAATTTTAAGGTGTTTTCAACTGTTTTTGGGACATGTCATTTTTTGACATTTTTGCCATACTATAGCCTTGGTGTTTTTTGGGTCATTTTTTCGACATTCCAAAACATGGTGTTTCTTTCCCGTTTTTGCAACATTCAATGGTATGGCGTGTCTTTGCACGCTATTTACTGCAGTTTTAAGGTGTTTCCAGCTGTTTTTGGGACATGTCATTTTTTGACATTTTTGCCATACTATAGCCTTGCTGTTTGGGTCATTTTTTTCGACATTCCAAAATATGGTGTTTTTTTCCGTTTTTGCAACATTCAATGCTATGGAGTGTCTTTGCACGCTATTTAATGCAGTTTCAGGGTCATTTAAGGTGTTTTTGGGACATGTCATTTTTTGACATTTTTGCCATACTATAGCCTTGGTGTTTTTTGGGTCATTTTTTCGACATTCTAAAATATGGTGTTTTTTTCTGTTTTTGCAACATTCAATGCTATGGCGTGTCTTTGCACGCTATTTACTGCAATTTTAAGGTGTTTTCAACTTTTTTTGGGACATGTCATTTTTTGATATTTTTGCCATACTATAGCCTTGGTGTTTTTTGGGTCATTTTTTCGACATTCTAAAATATGGTGTTTTTTTCTATTTTTGCAACATTCAATGGTATGGCGTGTCTTTGCATGCTATTTAATGCAGTTTCAGGGTCATTTAAGGTGTTTTTGGGACATGTCATTTTTTGACATTTTTGCCATACTATAGCCTTGCTGTTTGGGTCATTTATTTCGACATTCCAAAATATGGTGTTTTTTTCCGTTTTTGCAACATTCAATGCTATGGCGTGTCTTTGCACGCTATTTACTGCAGTTTTAAGGTGTTTCCAGCTGTTTTTGGGACATGTCATTTTTTGACATTTTTGCCATACTATAGCCTTGTTGTTTTTTTGGGTCATTTTTTCGACATTCTAAAATATGGTGTTTTTTTCTGTTTTTGCAACATTCAATGGTATGGCGTGTCTTTGCATGCTATTTAATGCAGTTTCAGGGTCATTTAAGGTGTTTTTGGGACATGTCTTTTTTTGACATTTTTGCCATACTATAGCCTTGCTGTTTGGGTCATTTTTTTCGACATTCCAAAATATGGTGTTTTTTTCCGTTTTTGCAACATTCAATGCTATGGCGTGTCTTTGCACGCTATTTACTGCAGTTTTAAGGTGTTTTCATTTGTTTTTGGGACATGTCATTTTTTGACATTTTTGCCATACTATAGCCTTGCTTTTTGTGTCATTTTTTCGACATTCTAAAATATGGTGTTTTTTTCTGTTTTTGCAACATTCAATGGTATGGCGTGTCTTTGCACGCTATTTACTGCAGTTTTAAGGTGTTTCCAGCTGTTTTTGGGACATGTCATGTTTTGACATTTTTGCCATACTATAGCCTTGGTGTTTCTTGGGTCATTTTTTCGACATTCTAAAATATGGTGTTTTTTTCTGTTTTTGCAACATTCAATGCTATGGCGTGTCTTTGCACGCTATTTACTGCAGTTTTAAGGTGTTTTCAACTGTTTTTGGGACATGTCATTTTTTGACATTTTTGCCATACTATAGCCTTGTTGTTTTTTGTCATTTTTCGACATTCCAAAACATGGTGTTTTTCCTGTTTTGCAACATTCAATGCTATGGCGTGTCTTTGCACGCTATTTAATACAGTTTTAAGGTGTTTTCATTTGTTTTTGGGACATGTCATTTTTTGACATTTTTGCCATACTATAGCCTTGCTTTTTTTTGTCATTTTTTCGACATTCCAAAATATGGCGTTTTTTCTGTTTTGTAATATTCTATGCTATGGTGTGTCTTTGCACGCTATTTGATGCAATTTTAAGGTGTTTTCAACTGTTTTTGGGACATGTCATTTTTTGACATTTTTGCCATACTATAGCCTTGGTGTTTTTTGGGTCATTTTTTCGACATTCCAAAACATGGTGTTTCTTTCCCGTTTTTGCAACATTCAATGGTATGGCGTTTCTTTGCACGCTATTTACTGCAGTTTTAAGGTGTTTCCAGCTGTTTTTGGGACATGTCATTTTTTGACATTTTTGCCATACTATAGCCTTGTTGTTTTTTTGGGTCATTTTTTCGACATTCTAAAATATGGTGTTTTTTTTCCGTTTTTGCAACATTCAATGCTATGGAGTGTCTTTGCACGCTATTTAATGCAGTTTCAGGGTCATTTAAGGTGTTTTTGGGACATGTCATTTTTGACATTTTGCCATACTATAGCCTTGGTGTTTTTTGGGTCATTTTTTCGACATTCTAAAATATGGTGTTTTTTTCTGTTTTTGCAACATTCAATGCTATGGCGTGTCTTTGCACGCTATTTAATGCAATTTTAAGGTGTTTTCAACTGTTTTTGGGACATGTCATTTTTTGACATTTTTGCCATACTATAGCCTTGTTGTTTTTTGGGTCATTTTTTCGACATTCTAAAATATGGTGTTTTTTTCTGTTTTTGCAACATTCAATGGTATGGCGTGTCTTTGCATGCTGTTTAATGCAGTTTCAGGGTGATTTCAACTGTTTTTTGGGACATGTCATTTTTGACATTTTTGCCATACTATAGCCTTGCTGTTTGGGTCATTTATTCGACATTCCAAAATATGGTGTTTTTTCCGTTTTGCAACATTCAATGCTATGGCGTGTCTTTGCACGCTATTTACTGCAGTTTTAAGGTGTTTTCATTTGTTTTTGGGACATGTCATTTTTTGACATTTTTGCCATACTATAGCCTTGTTGTTTTTTTGGGTCATTTTTTCGACATTCTAAAATATGGTGTTTTTTTCTGTTTTTGCAACATTCAATGGTATGGCGTGTCTTTGCATGCTATTTAATGCAGTTTTAAGGTGTTTTCATTTGTTTTTGGGACATGTCATTTTTGACATTTTGCCATACTATAGCCTTGCTTTTTTTGGGTCATTTTTCGACATTCTAAAATATGGTGTTTTTTCTGTTTTGCAACATTCAATGCTATGGCGTGTCTTTGCACGCTATTTACTGCAGTTTTAAGGTGTTTTCAACTGTTTTTGGGACATGTCATTTTTTGACATTTTTGCCATACTATAGCCTTGCTTTTTTTTTGTCATTTTTTCGACATTCCAAAATATGGTGTTTTTTTCCGTTTTTGCAACATTCAATGCTATGGCGTGTCTTTGCACGCTATTTACTGCAGTTTTAAGGTGTTTTCATTTGTTTTTGGGACATGTCATTTTTGACATTTTGCCATACTATAGCCTTGTTTTTTTGGGTCATTTTTTCGACATTCTAAAATATGGTGTTTTTTTCTGTTTTTGCAACATTCAATGCTATGGCGTGTCTTTGCACGCTATTTACTGCAGTTTTAAGGTGTTTTCAACTGTTTTTGGGACATGTCATTTTTTGACATTTTTGCCATACTATAGCCTTGCTGTTTGGGTCATTTTTTTCGACATTCCAAAATATGGTGTTTTTTTCCGTTTTTGCAACATTCAATGCTATGGCGTGTCTTTGCACGCTATTTACTGCAGTTTTAAGGTGTTTTCATTTGTTTTTGGGACATGTCATTTTTTGACATTTTTGCCATACTATAGCCTTGTTGTTTTTGGGTCATTTTTCGACATTCTAAAATATGGTGTTTTTTTCTGTTTTTGCAACATTCAATGGTATGGCGTGTCTTTGCACGCTATTTACTGCAGTTTTAAGGTGTTTCCAGCTGTTTTTGGGACATGTCATTTTTTGACATTTTTGCCATACTATAGCCTTGGTGTTTTTTGGGTCATTTTTTCGACATTCTAAAATATGGTGTTTTTTTCTGTTTTTGCAACATTCAATGCTATGGCGTGTCTTTGCACGCTATTTAATGCAATTTTAAGGTGTTTTCAACTGTTTTTGGGGCATGTCTTTTTTTGACATTTTTGCAATACTATTGCCTTGCTTTTTTTGTCATTTTTTCGACATTCCAAAATATGGCGTTTTTGGCTGTTTTTGTAACATTCTATGCTATGGTGTGTCTTTGCACGCTATTTAATGCAATTTTAAGGTGTTTTCAACTGTTTTTGGGACATGTCATTTTTTGACATTTTTGCCATACTATAGCCTTGCTTTTTTTTGTCATTTTTTCGACATTCCAAAATATGGCGTTTTTGGCTGTTTTTGTAATATTCTATGCTATGGTGTGTCTTTGCACGCTATTTGATGCAATTTTAAGGTGTTTTCAACTGTTTTTGGGACATGTCATTTTTTGACATTTTTGCCATACTATAGCCTTGGTGTTTTTTGGGTCATTTTTTCGACATTCTAAAATATGGTGTTTTTTTCTGTTTTTGCAACATTCAATGGTATGGCGTGTCTTTGCATGCTATTTAATGCAGTTTCAGGGTCATTTAAGGTGTTTTTGGGACATGTCATTTTTTGACATTTTTGCCATACTATAGCCTTGCTGTTTGGGTCATTTTTTTCGACATTCCAAAATATGGTGTTTTTTTCCGTTTTTGCAACATTCAATGCTATGGAGTGTCTTTGCACGCTATTTAATGCAGTTTCAGGGTCATTTAAGGTGTTTTTGGGACATGTCATTTTTTGACATTTTTGCCATACTATAGCCTTGGTGTTTTTTGGGTCATTTTTTTCGACATTCCAAAATATGGTGTTTTTTTCCGTTTTTGCAACATTCAATGCTATGGCGTGTCTTTGCACGCTATTTACTGCAGTTTTAAGGTGTTTCCAGCTGTTTTTGGGACATGTCATTTTTTGACATTTTTGCCATACTATAGCCTTGTTGTTTTTTTGGGTCATTTTTTCGACATTCTAAAATATGGTGTTTTTTTCTGTTTTTGCAACATTCAATGGTATGGCGTGTCTTTGCATGCTATTTAATGCAGTTTCAGGGTCATTTAAGGTGTTTTTGGGACATGTCTTTTTTTGACATTTTTGCCATACTATAGCCTTGCTGTTTGGGTCATTTTTTTCGACATTCCAAAATATGGTGTTTTTTTCCGTTTTTGCAACATTCAATGCTATGGCGTGTCTTTGCACGCTATTTACTGCAGTTTTAAGGTGTTTTCATTTGTTTTTGGGACATGTCATTTTTTGACATTTTTGCCATACTATAGCCTTGGTGTTTTTTGGGTCATTTTTTCGACATTCTAAAATATGGTGTTTTTTTCTGTTTTTGCAACATTCAATGCTATGGCGTGTCTTTGCACGCTATTTACTGCAGTTTTAAGGTGTTTTCAACTGTTTTAGGGACATGTCATTTTTTGACATTTTTGCCAAACTATAGCCTTGGTGTTTTTTGGGTCATTTTTTTGACATTCTAAAATATGGCGTTTTTGGCTGTTTTTGTAACATTCAATGCTATGGCGTGTCTTTGCACGCTATTTACTGCAGTTTTAAGGTGTTTTCAACTGTTTTTGGGACATGTCATTTTTTGACATTTTTGCCATACTATAGCCTTGCTTTTTTTTTGTCATTTTTTCGACATTCCAAAACATGTTTTTTTTTTCCCGTTTTTGCAACATTCAATGCTATGGCGTGTCTTTGCACTCTATTTAATGCAGTTTTAAGGTGTTTTCATTTGTTTTTGGGACATGTCATTTTTTGACATTTTTGCCATACTATAGCCTTGCTTTTTTTTTGTCATTTTTTCGACATTCCAAAATATGGCGTTTTTGGCTGTTTTTGTAACATTCTATGCTATGGTGTGTCTTTGCACGCTATTTAATGCAATTTTAAGGTGTTTTCATTTGTTTTTGGGACATGTCATTTTTTGACATTTTTGCCATACTATAGCCTTGCTTTTTTTTGTCATTTTTTCGACATTCCAAAATATGGCGTTTTTGGCTGTTTTTGTAATATTCTATGCTATGGTGTGTCTTTGCACGCTATTTGATGCAATTTTAAGGTGTTTTCAACTGTTTTTTGGGACATGTCATTTTTTGACATTTTGCCATACTATAGCCTTGGTGTTTTTGGGTCATTTTTTTCGACATTCCAAAATATGGTGTTTTTTTCCGTTTTTGCAACATTCAATGCTATGGAGTGTCTTTGCACGCTATTTAATGCAGTTTCAGGGTCATTTAAGGTGTTTTTGGGACATGTCATTTTTTGACATTTTTGCCATACTATAGCCTTGGTGTTTTTTGGGTCATTTTTTCGACATTCTAAAATATGGTGTTTTTTTCTGTTTTTGCAACATTCAATGCTATGGCGTGTCTTTGCACGCTATTTACTGCAGTTTTAAGGTGTTTTCAACTGTTTTTGGGACATGTCATTTTTTGACATTTTTGCCATACTATAGCCTTGTTGTTTTTTTGGGTCATTTTTTCGACATTCTAAAATATGGTGTTTTTTTCTGTTTTTGCAACATTCAATGGTATGGCGTGTCTTTGCACGCTATTTACTGCAGTTTTAAGGTGTTTCCAGCTGTTTTTGGGACATGTCATTTTTTGACATTTTTGCCATACTATAGCCTTGGTGTTTTTTGGGTCATTTTTTCGACATTCTAAAATATGGTGTTTTTGTCTTCTTTTCTACAACATTCAATGCTATGGCGTGTCTTTGCACGCTATTTAATGCAATTTTAAGGTGTTTTCAACTGTTTTTGGGACATGTCATTTTTTGACATTTTTGCCATACTATAGCCTTGCTTTTTTTTTGTCATTTTTTCGACATTCCAAAACATGGTGTTTTTTCCCGTTTTTGCAACATTCAATGATATGGCGTGTCTTTGCACGCTATTTAATGCAGTTTTAAGGTGTTTCCAGCTGTTTTTGGGACATGTCATTTTTTGACATTTTTGCCATACTATAGCCTTGTTGTTTTTTTTTGTCATTTTTCGACATTCCAAAATATGGTGTTTTTGTTTTGCAACATTCTATGCTATGGTGTGTCTTTGCACGCTATTTAATGCAATTTTAAGGTGTTTTCAACTGTTTTTGGGACATGTCATTTTTTGACATTTTTGCCATACTATAGCCTTGTTGTTTTTTTGGGTCATTTTTTCGACATTCTAAAATATGGTGTTTTTTTCTGTTTTTGCAACATTCAATGGTATGGCGTGTCTTTGCACGCTATTTACTGCAGTTTTAAGGTGTTTCCAGCTGTTTTTGGGACATGTCATTTTTTGACATTTTTGCCATACTATAGCCTTGGTGTTTTTTGGGTCATTTTTTCGACATTCTAAAATATGGTGTTTTTTTCTGTTTTTGCAACATTCAATGCTATGGCGTGTCTTTGCACGCTATTTACTGCAGTTTTAAGGTGTTTTCAACTGTTTTTGGGACATGTCATTTTTTGACATTTTTGCCATACTATAGCCTTGCTTTTTTTTGTCATTTTTTCGACATTCCAAAACATGGTGTTTTTTTCCCGTTTTTGCAACATTCAATGCTATGGCGTGTCTTTGCACGCTATTTAATGCAGTTTTAAGGTGTTTTCAACTGTTTTAGGGACATGTCATTTTTTGACATTTTGCCATACTATAGCCTTGCTTTTTTTGTCATTTTTTTCGACATTCCAAAATATATGTTTTTTTGGCTGTTTTGTAACATTCTATGCTATGGTGTGTTTTTGCACGCTATTTAATGCAATTTTAAGGTGTTTTCATTTTTTTTTGGGACATGTCATTTTTTGACATTTTTGCCATACTATAACCTTGGTTTTTTTTGGGTCATTTTTTCGACATTCCAAAATATGGTGTTTTTTTCTGTTTTTGTAACATTCAATGCTATGGTGTGTCTTTGCACGCTATTTAATGCAATTTTAAGGTGTTTTCAACTGTTTTTGGGACATGTCATTTTTTGACATTTTTGCCATACTATAGCCTTGGTGTTTTTTGGGTCATTTTTTCGACATTCTAAAATATGGTGTTTTTTTCTGTTTTTGCAACATTCAATGCTATGGCGTGTCTTTGCACGCTATTTAATGCAATTTTAAGGTGTTTTCAACTGTTTTTGGGACATGTCATTTTTTGACATTTTTGCCATACTATAGCCTTGTTGTTTTTTTGGGTCATTTTTTCGACATTCTAAAATATGGTGTTTTTTTCTGTTTTTGCAACATTCAATGGTATGGCGTGTCTTTGCATGCTATTTAATGCAGTTTCAGGGTCATTTAAGGTGTTTTTGGGACATGTCATTTTTTGACATTTTTGCCATACTATAGCCTTGCTGTTTGGGTCATTTTTCGACATTCCAAAATATGGTGTTTTTTCCGTTTTGCAACATTCAATGCTATGGCGTGTCTTTGCACGCTATTTACTGCAGTTTTAAGGTGTTTTCATTTGTTTTTGGGACATGTCATTTTTGACATTTTGCCATACTATAGCCTTGTTGTTTTTGGGTCATTTTTCGACATTCTAAAATATGGTGTTTTTTTCTGTTTTTGCAACATTCAATGGTATGGCGTGTCTTTGCACGCTATTTACTGCAGTTTTAAGGTGTTTCCAGCTGTTTTTGGGACATGTCATTTTTTGACATTTTTGCCATACTATAGCCTTGGTGTTTTTTGGGTCATTTTTTCGACATTCTAAAATATGGTGTTTTTTTCTGTTTTTGCAACATTCAATGCTATGGCGTGTCTTTGCACGCTATTTACTGCAGTTTTAAGGTGTTTTCAACTGTTTTTGGGACATGTCATTTTTTGACATTTTTGCCATACTATAGCCTTGCTTTTTTTTTGTCATTTTTTCGACATTCCAAAACATGTTTTTTTTTCCCGTTTTTGCAACATTCAATGCTATGGCGTGTCTTTGCACGCTATTTAATACAGTTTTAAGGTGTTTTCATTTGTTTTTGGGACATGTCATTTTTTGACATTTTTGCCATACTATAGCCTTGCTTTTTTTTGTCATTTTTTCGACATTCCAAAATATGGCGTTTTTGGCTGTTTTTGTAATATTCTATGCTATGGTGTGTCTTTGCACGCTATTTGATGCAATTTTAAGGTGTTTTCAACTGTTTTTGGGACATGTCATTTTTTGACATTTTTGCCATACTATAGCCTTGGTGTTTTTTGGGTCATTTTTTCGACATTCCAAAATATGGTGTTTTTTTCTGTTTTTGCAACATTCAATGCTATGGCGTGTCTTTGCACGCTATTTACTGCAGTTTTAAGGTGTTTTCAACTGTTTTTGGGACATGTCATTTTTTGACATTTTTGCCATACTATAGCCTTGTTGTTTTTTTGGGTCATTTTTTCGACATTCTAAAATATGGTGTTTTTTTCTGTTTTTGCAACATTCAATGGTATGGCGTGTCTTTGCATGCTATTTAATGCAGTTTCAGGGTCATTTAAGGTGTTTTTGGGACATGTCATTTTTTGACATTTTTGCCATACTATAGCCTTGCTGTTTGGGTCATTTTTTTCGACATTCCAAAATATGGTGTTTTTTTTCCGTTTTTGCAACATTCAATGCTATGGAGTGTCTTTGCACGCTATTTAATGCAGTTTCAGGGTCATTTAAGGTGTTTTTGGGACATGTCATTTTTTGACATTTTTGCCATACTATAGCCTTGCTGTTTGGGTCATTTTTTTCGACATTCCAAAATATGGTGTTTTTTTCCGTTTTTGCAACATTCAATGCTATGGAGTGTCTTTGCACGCTATTTACTGCAGTTTTAAGGTGTTTCCAGCTGTTTTTGGGACATGTCATTTTTGACATTTTTGCCATACTATAGCCTTGCTGTTTGGGTCATTTTTTTCGACATTCCAAAATATGGTGTTTTTTTCCGTTTTTGCAACATTCAATGCTATGGCGTGTCTTTGCACGCTATTTACTGCAGTTTTAAGGTGTTTTCATTTGTTTTTGGGACATGTCATTTTTTGACATTTTTGCCATACTATAGCCTTGTTGTTTTTTTGGGTCATTTTTTCGACATTCTAAAATATGGTGTTTTTTTCTGTTTTTGCAACATTCAATGGTATGGCGTGTCTTTGCACGCTATTTACTGCAGTTTTAAGGTGTTTCCAGCTGTTTTTGGGACATGTCATTTTTTGACATTTTTGCCATACTATAGCCTTGGTGTTTTTTGGGTCATTTTTTCGACATTCTAAAATATGGTGTTTTTTTCTGTTTTTGCAACATTCAATGCTATGGCGTGTCTTTGCACGCTATTTACTGCAGTTTTAAGGTGTTTTCAACTGTTTTTGGGACATGTCATTTTTTGACATTTTTGCCATACTATAGCCTTGCTTTTTTTTTGTCATTTTTTCGACATTCCAAAACATGTTTTTTTTTTCCCGTTTTTGCAACATTCAATGCTATGGCGTGTCTTTGCACTCTATTTAATGCAGTTTTAAGGTGTTTTCATTTGTTTTTGGGACATGTCATTTTTTGACATTTTTGCCATACTATAGCCTTGCTTTTTTTTTGTCATTTTTTCGACATTCCAAAATATGGCGTTTTTGGCTGTTTTTGTAACATTCTATGCTATGGTGTGTCTTTGCACGCTATTTAATGCAATTTTAAGGTGTTTTCATTTGTTTTTGGGACATGTCATTTTTTGACATTTTTGCCATACTATAGCCTTGCTTTTTTTTGTCATTTTTTCGACATTCCAAAATATGGCGTTTTTGGCTGTTTTTGTAATATTCTATGCTATGGTGTGTCTTTGCACGCTATTTGATGCAATTTTAAGGTGTTTTCAACTGTTTTTGGGACATGTCATTTTTTGACATTTTTGCCATACTATAGCCTTGGTGTTTTTTGGGTCATTTTTTCGACATTCTAAAATATGGTGTTTTTTTCCGTTTTTGCAACATTCAATGCTATGGCGTGTCTTTGCACGCTATTTAATGCAATTTTAAGGTGTTTTCAACTGTTTTTGGGACATGTCATTTTTGACATTTTGCCATACTATAGCCTTGTTGTTTTTTTGGGTCATTTTTTCGACATTCTAAAATATGGTGTTTTTCTGTTTTGCAACATTCAATGCTATGGCGTGTCTTTGCGCGCTATTTAATGCCGTTTCAGGGTCATTTAAGGTGTTTTTGGGACATGTCTTTTTTTGACATTTTTGCCATACTATAGCCTTGCTGTTTGGGTCATTTTTTTCGACATTCCAAAATATGGTGTTTTTTTCCGTTTTTGCAACATTCAATGCTATGGCGTGTCTTTGCACGCTATTTACTGCAGTTTTAAGGTGTTTTCAACTGTTTTTGGACATGTCATTTTTGACATTTTGCCATACTATAGCCTTGTTGTTTTTTGGGTCATTTTTTCGACATTCTAAAATATGGTGTTTTTTTCTGTTTTTGCAACATTCAATGGTATGGCGTGTCTTTGCACGCTATTTACTGCAGTTTTAAGGTGTTTCCAGCTGTTTTTGGGACATGTCATTTTTTGACATTTTTGCCATACTATAGCCTTGGTGTTTTTTGGGTCATTTTTTCGACATTCTAAAATATGGTGTTTTTTTCTGTTTTTGCAACATTCAATGGTATGGCGTGTCTTTGCACGCTATTTACTGCAGTTTTAAGGTGTTTCCAGCTGTTTTTGGGACATGTCATTTTTTGACATTTTTGCCATACTATAGCCTTGCTTTTTTTTGGTCATTTTTTCGACATTCCAAAACATGTTTTTTTTTTCCCGTTTTTGCAACATTCAATGCTATGGCGTGTCTTTGCACGCTATTTACTGCAGTTTTAAGGTGTTTTCATTTGTTTTTGGGACATGTCATTTTTTGACATTTTTGCCATACTATAGCCTTGCTTTTTTTTGTCATTTTTTCGACATTCCAAAATATGGCGTTTTTGGCTGTTTTTGTAATATTCTATGCTATGGTGTGTCTTTGCACGCTATTTGATGCAATTTTAAGGTGTTTTCAACTGTTTTTGGGACATGTCATTTTTTGACATTTTTGCCATACTATAGCCTTGGTGTTTTTTGGGTCATTTTTTCGACATTCCAAAACATGGTGTTTCTTTCCCGTTTTTGCAACATTCAATGGTATGGCGTGTCTTTGCACGCTATTTACTGCAGTTTTAAGGTGTTTCCAGCTGTTTTTGGGACATGTCATTTTTTGACATTTTTGCCATACTATAGCCTTGGTGTTTTTTGGGTCATTTTTTCGACATTCTAAAATATGGTGTTTTTTTCTGTTTTTGCAACATTCAATGGTATGGCGTGTCTTTGCATGCTATTTAATGCAGTTTCAGGGTCATTTAAGGTGTTTTTGGGACATGTCTTTTTTTGACATTTTTGCCATACTATAGCCTTGCTGTTTGGGTCATTTTTTTCGACATTCCAAAATATGGTGTTTTTTTCCGTTTTTGCAACATTCAATGCTATGGAGTGTCTTTGCACGCTATTTAATGCAGTTTCAGGGTCATTTAACTGTTTTTGGGACATGTCATTTTTGACATTTTGCCATACTATAGCCTTGTTGTTTGTTTGGGTCATTTTTTCGACCTTCTAAAAGATGGTTTTTTTTTCTGTTTTTGCAACATTCAATGCTATGGAGTGTCTTTGCACGCTATTTACTGCAGTTTTAAGTTGTTTCCAGCTGTTTTTGGGACTTGTCATTTTTGACATTTTTGCCATACTATAGCCTTGCTGTTTGGGTCATTTTTTTCGACATTCCAAAATATGGTGTTTTTTTCCGTTTTTGCAACATTCAATGCTATGGCGTGTCTTTGCACGCTATTTACTGCAGTTTTAAGGTGTTTTCATTTGTTTTTGGGACATGTCATTTTTTGACATTTTTGCCATACTATAGCCTTGTTGTTTTTTTGGGTCATTTTTTCGACATTCTAAAATATGGTGTTTTTTCTGTTTTGCAACATTCAATGGTATGGCGTGTCTTTGCACGCTATTTACTGCAGTTTTAAGGTGTTTCCAGCTGTTTTTGGGACATGTCATTTTTTGACATTTTTGCCATACTATAGCCTTGGTGTTTTTTGGGTCATTTTTTCGACATTCTAAAATATGGTGTTTTTTTCTGTTTTTGCAACATTCAATGCTATGGCGTGTCTTTGCACGCTATTTACTGCAGTTTTAAGGTGTTTTCAACTGTTTTTGGGACATGTCATTTTGACATTTTGCCATACTATAGCCTTGCTTTTTTTGTCATTTTTTCGACATTCCAAAACATGTTTTTTTTCCCGTTTTGCAACATTCAATGCTATGGCGTGTCTTTGCACTCTATTTAATGCAGTTTTAAGGTGTTTTCATTTGTTTTTGGGACATGTCATTTTTGACATTTTGCCATACTATAGCCTTGCTTTTTTTTGTCATTTTTCGACATTCCAAAATATGGCGTTTTTGGCTGTTTTTGTAACATTCTATGCTATGGTGTGTCTTTGCACGCTATTTAATGCAATTTTAAGGTGTTTTCATTTGTTTTTGGGACATGTCATTTTTTGACATTTTTGCCATACTATAGCCTTGCTTTTTTTTGTCATTTTTTCGACATTCCAAAATATGGCGTTTTTGGCTGTTTTTGTAATATTCTATGCTATGGTGTGTCTTTGCACGCTATTTACTGCAGTTTTAAGGTGTTTTCAACTGTTTTTGGGACATGTCATTTTTTGACATTTTTGCCATACTATAGCCTTGCTTTTTTTTTGTCATTTTTTCGACATTCCAAAACATGTTTTTTTTTTCCCGTTTTTGCAACATTCAATGCTATGGCGTGTCTTTGCACTCTATTTAATGCAGTTTTAAGGTGTTTTCATTTGTTTTTGGGACATGTCATTTTTTGACATTTTTGCCATACTATAGCCTTGCTTTTTTTTGTCTTTTTTTCGACATTCCAAAATATGGCGTTTTGGCTGTTTTTGTAACATTCTATGCTATGGTGTGTCTTTGCACGCTATTTAATGCAATTTTAAGGTGTTTTCATTTGTTTTTGGGACATGTCATTTTTTGACATTTTTGCCATACTATAGCCTTGCTTTTTTTTGTCATTTTTTCGACATTCCAAAATATGGCGTTTTTGGCTGTTTTTGTAATATTCTATGCTATGGTGTGTCTTTGCACGCTATTTGATGCAATTTTAAGGTGTTTTCAACTGTTTTTGGGACATGTCATTTTTTGACATTTTTGCCATACTATAGCCTTGGTGTTTTTTGGGTCATTTTTTCGACATTCTAAAATATGGTGTTTTTTTCCGTTTTTGCAACATTCAATGCTATGGAGTGTCTTTGCACGCTATTTAATGCAGTTTCAGGGTCATTTAAGGTGTTTTTGGGACATGTCATTTTTTGACATTTTTGCCATACTATAGCCTTGGTGTTTTTTGGGTCATTTTTTCGACATTCTAAAATATGGTGTTTTTTTCTGTTTTTGCAACATTCAATGCTATGGCGTGTCTTTGCACGCTATTTAATGCAATTTTAAGGTGTTTTCAACTTTTTTTGGGACATGTCATTTTTTGACATTTTTGCCATACTATAGCCTTGTTGTTTTTTTGGGTCATTTTTTCGACATTCTAAAATATGGTGTTTTTTTCTGTTTTTGCAACATTCAATGGTATGGCGTGTCTTTGCATGCTATTTAATGCAGTTTCAGGGTCATTTAAGGTGTTTTTGGGACATGTCTTTTTTTGACATTTTTGCCATACTATAGCCTTGCTGTTTGGGTCATTTTTTTCGACATTCCAAAATATGGTGTTTTTTTCCGTTTTTGCAACATTCAATGCTATGGCGTGTCTTTGCACGCTATTTACTGCAGTTTTAAGGTGTTTTCATTTGTTTTTGGGACATGTCATTTTTTGACATTTTTGCCATACTATAGCCTTGCTTTTTTTTTGTCATTTTTTCGACATTCCAAAACATGTTTTTTTTTTCCCGTTTTTGCAACATTCAATGCTATGGCGTGTCTTTGCACTCTATTTAATGCAGTTTTAAGGTGTTTTCATTTGTTTTTGGGACATGTCATTTTTTGACATTTTTGCCATACTATAGCCTTGCTTTTTTTTGTCATTTTTTCGACATTCCAAAATATGGCGTTTTTGGCTGTTTTTGTAACATTCTATGCTATGGTGTGTCTTTGCACGCTATTTAATGCAATTTTAAGGTGTTTTCATTTGTTTTTGGGACATGTCATTTTTTGACATTTTTGCCATACTATAGCCTTGCTTTTTTTTGTCATTTTTTCGACATTCCAAAATATGGTGTTTTTTTCCGTTTTTGCAACATTCAATGCTATGGAGTGTCTTTGCACGCTATTTAATGCAGTTTCAGGGTCATTTAAGGTGTTTTTGGGACATGTCATTTTTTGACATTTTTGCCATACTATAGCCTTGGTGTTTTTTGGGTCATTTTTTTCGACATTCTAAAATATGGTGTTTTTTTCTGTTTTTGCAACATTCAATGCTATGGCGTGTCTTTGCACGCTATTTAATGCAATTTTAAGGTGTTTTCAACTTTTTTTGGGACATGTCATTTTTTGACATTTTTGCCATACTATAGCCTTGTTGTTTTTTTGGGTCATTTTTTCGACATTCTAAAATATGGTGTTTTTTTCTGTTTTTGCAACATTCAATGGTATGGCGTGTCTTTGCATGCTATTTAATGCAGTTTCAGGGTCATTTAAGGTGTTTTTGGGACATGTCTTTTTTTGACATTTTTGCCATACTATAGCCTTGCTGTTTGGGTCATTTTTTTCGACATTCCAAAATATGGTGTTTTTTTCCGTTTTTGCAACATTCAATGCTATGGCGTGTCTTTGCACGCTATTTACTGCAGTTTTAAGGTGTTTTCATTTGTTTTTGGGACATGTCATTTTTTGACATTTTTGTCATATTATAGCCTTGTTGTTTTTTGGGTCATTTTTTCGACATTCTAAAATATGGTGTTTTTTTCTGTTTTTGCAACATTCAATGGTATGGCGTGTCTTTGCACGCTATTTACTGCAGTTTTAAGGTGTTTCCAGCTGTTTTTGGGACATGTCATTTTGACATTTTGCCATACTATAGCCTTGGTGTTTTTTGGGTCAATTTTTCGACATTCTAAAATATGGTGTTTTTTTCTGTTTTTGCAACATTCAATGCTATGGCGTGTCTTTGCACGCAATTAACTGCAGTTTTAAGGTGTTTTCAACTGTTTTTGGGAAATGTCATTTTTTGACATTTTTGCCATACTATAGCCTTGCTTTTTTTGTCATTTTTTCGACATTCCAAAACATGTTTTTTTTTTCCCGTTTTTGCAACATTCAATGCTATGGCGTGTCTTTGCACGCTATTTACTGCAGTTTTAAGGTGTTTTCATTTGTTTTTGGGACATGTCATTTTTTGACATTTTTGCCATACTATAGCCTTGCTTTTTTTTGTCATTTTTTCGACATTCCAAAATATGGCGTTTTTGGCTGTTTTTGTAATATTCTATGCTATGGTGTGTCTTTGCACGCTATTTACTGCAGTTTTAAGGTGTTTTCATTTGTTTTTGGGACATGTCATTTTTTGACATTTTTGCCATACTATAGCCTTGTTGTTTTTTTGGGTCATTTTTTCGACATTCTAAAATATGGTGTTTTTTTCTGTTTTTGCAACATTCAATGGTATGGCGTGTCTTTGCACGCTATTTACTGCAGTTTTAAGGTGTTTCCAGCTGTTTTTGGGACATGTCATTTTTTGACATTTTGCCATACTATAGCCTTGGTGTTTTTGGGTCATTTTTTTCGACATTCCAAAATATGGTGTTTTTTTTCCGTTTTTGCAACATTCAATGATATGGCGTGTCTTTGCACGCTATTTAATGCAGTTTTAAGGTGTTTCCAGCTGTTTTTGGGACATGTCATTTTTTGACATTTTTGCCATACTATAGCCTTGCTTTTTTTTGGTCATTTTTTCGACATTCCAAAACATGTTTTTTTTTTCCCGTTTTTGCAACATTCAATGCTATGGCGTGTCTTTGCACGCTATTTACTGCAGTTTTAAGGTGTTTTCATTTGTTTTTGGGACACGTCATTTTTTGACATTTTTGCCATACTATAGCCTTGCTTTTTTTTTGTCATTTTTTCGACATTCCAAAATATGGCGTTTTTGGCTGTTTTTGTAATATTCTATGCTATGGTGTGTCTTTGCACGCTATTTGATGCAATTTTAAGGTGTTTTCAACTGTTTTTGGGACATGTCATTTTTTGACATTTTTGCCATACTATAGCCTTGGTGTTTTTTGGGTCATTTTTTCGACATTCCAAAACATGGTGTTTCTTTCCCGTTTTTGCAACATTCAATGGTATGGCGTTTCTTTGCACGCTATTTACTGCAGTTTTAAGGTGTTTCCAGCTGTTTTTGGGACATGTCATTTTTTGATATTTTTGCCATACTATAGCCTTGGTGTTTTTTGGGTCATTTTTTCGACATTCTAAAATATGGTGTTTTTTTCTGTTTTTGCAACATTCAATGCTATGGCGTGTCTTTGCACGCTATTTAATGCAATTTTAAGGTGTTTTCAACTTTTTTTGGGACATGTCATTTTTTGACATTTTGCCATACTATAGCCTTGTTGTTTTTGGGTCATTTTTGACACTCTAAAATATGGTGTTTTTTTCTGTTTTTGCAACATTCAATGGTATGGCGTGTCTTTGCATGCTATTTAATGCAGTTTCAGGGTCATTTAAGGTGTTTTTGGGACATGTCTTTTTTTGACATTTTTGCCATACTATAGCCTTGCTTTTTTTGTCATTTTTTCGACATTCCAAAACATGGTGTTTCTTTCCCGTTTTTGCAACATTCAATGGTATGGCGTGTCTTTGCACGCTATTTACTGCAGTTTTAAGGTGTTTCCAGCTGTTTTTGGGACATGTCATTTTTTGACATTTTTGCCATACTATAGCCTTGGTGTTTTTTGGGTCATTTTTTCGACATTCTAAAATATGGTGTTTTTTTCTGTTTTTGCAACATTCAATGGTATGGCGTGTCTTTGCACGCTATTTACTGCAGTTTTAAGGTGTTTCCAGCTGTTTTTGGGACATGTCATTTTTTGACATTTTTGCCATACTATAGCCTTGCTTTTTTTTTGTCATTTTTTCGACATTCCAAAATATGGCGTTTTTGGCTGTTTTTGTAACATTCTATGCTATGGTGTGTCTTTGCACGCTATTTAATGCAATTTTAAGGTGTTTTCAACTGTTTTTGGGACATGTCATTTTTTGACATTATTGCTATACTATAGACTTGTTGTTTTTTTGGGTCATTTTTTCGACATTCTAAAATATGGTGGTTTTTTTCCGTTTTTGCAACATTCAATGCTGTGGAGTGTCTTTGCACGCTATTTAATGCAGTTTCAGGGTCATTTAAGGTGTTTTTGGGACATGTCATTTTTTGACATTTTTGCCATACTATAGCCTTGGTGTTTTTTGGGTCATTTTTTCGACATTCCAAAATATGGCGTTTTTGGCTGTTTTTGTAACATTCTATGCTATGGAGTGTCTTTGCACGCTATTTAATGCAATTTTAAGGTGTTTTCATTTGTTTTTGGGACATGTTATTTTTTGACATTTTTGCCATACTATAGCCTTGCTTTTTTTGTCATTTTTTCGACATTCCAAAATATGGCATTTTTGTACGTTTGTGCGACATTCAATGCTATGGCGTGACTTGTTACGCTATTTAATGCAGTTTCAGGGTCATTTAAGGTGTTTTTTGCACATGTCATTTTTTGACATTTTTGCCATACTATAGCCTTGCTGTTTTTGTCATTTTTCGACATTCCAAAACATGGTGCTTTTTTTCCGTTTTTGCAACATTCAATGCTATGGCGTGTCTTTGCACGCTATTTAATGCAATGTTAAGGTGTTTCAGCTGTTTTTGGGACATGTCACTTTTTGACATTTTTGCGATACTATAGTCTTGCTTTTTGGGTCATTTTTTAAGTCAGAGAGTGAACTGAGTTGTGTCAGATTGTGTGTGGGTAAAAGGTGTGTCAGTGACTGAGTGAGTGAGTGAAGCAGTGAGGAAGTATATGGAGAAAGAGTCAGTGCCAAAAAGAGCATGATCATACGCCGGGGAGCACTTTGATCTGATTAGCCCCAAAAAAGTCAGGTGCTTGATTTGTGCTCAGGAGCTGACGAACAGCAGCAACACGTCCTCAATGCTGCGACAGCTGCGCTCCAAACACCCGGAGACCACAGCTAATACAGCTGCTGCTTAGTTTATTGTATGATTGCACAATACAAATACATTTAGCCTACATTCAAAGCAATAAATATTAAAAATATTTGCCCCATCAAAGCTGCCTGTTATACAAACTCCTTTGAATATATTATTATCTACAGACCAACACAATGACACACTTTTGACAAAATAACTTTTATTAAAGACTAAGAGAAAGATGTAATGATGAAATTCACTACAGCCATGAAGCAACCACTCAGATGCAACTCTCAAAGACAGACGGCAGACGTCCCTCCTCCGACTGTATCAAATACTTCGAAGCAGTGTGTCCTCTCCAGGCCAGTTGTCTCAAAGTGGTTCAGTGCTTCATAAAACTTCGAAATCAAAATCACTAGTCTCAGCACACAACTTAGTGCAGTTTTCAGCTGTTTTTGGGACATGTCATTTTTTGACATTTTTGCCATACTATTGCCTTGCTTTTTTTGTCATTTTTTCGACATTCCAAAACATGGTGTTTTTTCCCGTTTTTGCAACATTCAATGCTATGGTGTGTCTTTGCACGCTATTTACTGCAGTTTTAAGGTGTTTCCAGCCATTTTTGGGACATGTCATTTTTTGACATTTTTGCCATACTATAGCCTTGTTCTTTTTTGGGTCATTTTTTCGACATTCCAAAATATGGCGTTTTTGTCCGTTTTTGCAACATTCAAAGCTATGGTGTGTCTTTGCACGCTATTTAATGCAATTTTAAGGTGTTTTCAGCCGTTTTTGGGACATGTCTTTTTTTTGACATTTTTGCCATACTATAGTCTTGCTTTTTTTGTCATTTTTTTGACATTCCAAATTACGGGATTTTTGGCCGTTTCTTTCCAACATTCAATGCTATGGCGCTACTTGGCACGCTATTTACTGCAGTTTCAGGGTCATTTAAGGTGTTTTTGGGACGTCATTTTTTGACATTTTTGCCATACTATAGTCTTGCTGTTTGGGTCATTTTTTTGACATTCCAAATTATGGCATTTTTGGCCGTTTTTTCCAACATTCAATGCTATGGCGTGTCTTTGCACGCTATTTAATGCAATTTTAAGGTGTTTTCAACTGTTTTTGGGACATGTCATTTTTTGTCATTTTTGCCCTACTGAAGCGCCTTGTTTTTTTTTTTGTCATTTCGACATTCCAAAACATGGTGTTTTTTTCCCGTTTTTGCAACATTCAATGCTATGGCGTGTCTTTGCACGCTATTTAATGCAATTTTAAGGTGTTTTCAGCCATTTTTGGGACATGTCATTTTTTGACATTTTTGCCATACTATAGCCTTGCTTTTATTGTCATTTTTTCGACATTCCAAAATATGGCATTTTTGGCCGTTTTTCCAACATTCAATGCTATGGCGTGACTTGGCACGCTATTTACTGCAGTTTCAGGGTCATTTAAGATGTTTTTGGGACATGTCATTTTTGACATTTTGTCATACTATAGCCTTGTTGTTTGTGTCATTTTTTCGACATTCCAAAATATGGTGGGTTTTTTTTTCGTTTTTACAACATTCTATGCTATAGCGTGTCTTTGCACGCTATTTACTGCAATTTTAAGGTGTTTCCAGCTGTTTTTGGGACATGTCATTTTTTGACATTTTTGCCATACTATAGCCTTGCTTTTTTTGTCATCTTTTCGACATTCCAAAACATGGTGTTTTTTTCCCGTTTTTGCAACATTCAAAGCTATGGCGTGACTTTGCACGCTATTTACTGCAGTTTCAAGGTGTTTTAAGGTGTTTTTGGGACATGTCATTTTTTCACATTTTTGCCATACTATAGCCTTGTTTTTTTTTTTGTCATTTTCTCGACATTCCAAAATATGGCATTTTTGGCTGTTTTTGTAACATTCTATGCTATGTTGTGTCTTTGCACGCTATTTAATGCAATTTTAAGGTGTTTTCAGCCGTTTTTGGGACATGTCATTTTTTGACATTTTTACCCTATTATAGCCTTGTTTTTTTTTGGCGTTTTTTCGACATTCCAAAATATGGCATTTTTGTCCGTTTTTGCGACATTCAATGCTATGGCGTGACTTGGCACGCTATTTACTGCAGTTTCAAGGTGTTTTAAGGTGTTTTGGGACATGTCATTTTTCACATTTTGCCTTACTTTATCCTTGTTTTTTTTTTGTCATTTTCTCGACATTCCAAAATATGGCATTTTTGGCTGTTTTTGTAACATTCTATGCTATGGTGTGTCTTTGCATGCTATTTAATGCAATTTTAAGGTGTTTTCAGCCATTTTTGGGACATGTCATTTTTTGACATTTTTGCCATACTATAACCTTGTTTTTTGGTCATTTTTTCGACATTCCAAAATATGGCATTTTTGTCCGTTTTTCCAACATTCAATGCTATGGCGTGTCTTTGCACGCTATTTACTGCAGTTTCAGGGTCATTTAAGATGTTTTTGGGACATGTCATTTTTTGACATTTTTGCCATACTATAGCCTTGTTGTTTGGGTCATTTTTTCGACATTCCAAAATATGGTGGGTTTTTTTTTCGTTTTTACAACATTCTATGCTATAGCGTGTCTTTGCACGCTATTTACTGCAATTTTAAGGTGTTTCCAGCTGTTTTTGGGACATGTCATTTTTTGACATTTTTGCCATACTATAGCCTTGCTTTTTTTGTCATCTTTTCGACATTCCAAAACATGGTGTTTTTTTCCCGTTTTTGCAACATTCAAAGCTATGGCGTGACTTGGCACGCTATTTACTGCAGTTTCAAGGTGTTTTAAGGTGTTTTTGGGACATGTCATTTTTTCACATTTTTGCCATACTATAGCCTTGTTTTTTTTTTTGTCATTTTCTCGACATTCCAAAATATGGCATTTTTGGCTGTTTTTGTAACATTCTATGCTATGGTGTGTCTTTGCATGCTATTTAATGCAATTTTAAGGTGTTTTCAGCCATTTTTGGGACATGTCATTTTTTGACATTTTTGCCATACTATAACCTTGTTTTTTGGTCATTTTTTCGACATTCCAAAATATGGCATTTTTGTCCGTTTTTCCAACATTCAATGCTATGGCGTGACTTGGCACGCTATTTACTGCAGTTTCAAGGTGTTTTAAGGTGTTTTTGGGACATGTCATTTTTTCACATTTTTGCCATACTATAGCCTTGTTTTTTTTTTGTCATTTTCTCGACATTCCAAAATATGGCATTTTTGGCTGTTTTTGTAACATTCTATGCTATGGTGTGTCTTTGCATGCTATTTAATGCAATTTTAAGGTGTTTTCAGCCATTTTTGGGACATGTCATTTTTTGACATTTTTGCCATACTATAACCTTGTTTTTTGGTCATTTTTTCGACATTCCAAAATATGGCATTTTTGGCCGTTTTTCCAACATTCAATGCTATGGCGTGACTTGGCACGCTATTTACTGCAGTTTCAGGGTCATTTAAGATGTTTTTGGGACATGTCATTTTTTGACATTTTTGCCATACTATAGCCTTGTTGTTTGGGTCATTTTTTCGACATTCCAAAATATGGTGGGTTTTTTTTTCGTTTTTACAACATTCTATGCTATAGCGTGTCTTTGCACGCTATTTACTGCAATTTTAAGGTGTTTCCAGCTGTTTTTGGGACATGTCATTTTTTGACATTTTTGCCATACTATAGCCTTGCTTTTTTTGTCATCTTTTCGACATTCCAAAACATGGTGTTTTTTTCCCGTTTTTGCAACATTCAAAGCTATGGCGTGACTTGGCACGCTATTTACTGCAGTTTCAAGGTGTTTTAAGGTGTTTTTGGGACATGTCATTTTTTCACATTTTTGCCATACTATAGCCTTGTTTTTTTTTTGTCATTTTCTCGACATTCCAAAATATGGCATTTTTGGCTGTTTTTGTAACATTCTATGCTATGGTGTGTCTTTGCATGCTATTTAATGCAATTTTAAGGTGTTTTCAGCCATTTTTGGGACATGTCATTTTTTGACATTTTTGCCATACTATAACCTTGTTTTTTGGTCATTTTTTCGACATTCCAAAATATGGCATTTTTGTCCGTTTTTCCAACATTCAATGCTATGGCGTGACTTGGCACGCTATTTACTGCAGTTTCAAGGTGTTTTAAGGTGTTTTGGGGACATGTCATTTTTTCACATTTTTGCCATACTATAGCCTTGCTTTTTGGGTCATTTTTTCGACATTCCCAAGTATGGCGTTTTTGGCTGTTTTGTAACATTCTATGCTATGGTGTGTCTTTGCATGCTATTTAATGCAATTTTAAGGTGTTTTCAGCCATTTTGGGACATGTCATTTTTTGACATTTTTGCCATACTATAACCTTGTTTTTTGGTCATTTTTTCGACATTCCAAAATATGGCATTTTTGGCCGTTTTTCCAACATTCAATGCTATGGCGTGACTTGGCACGCTATTTACTGCAGTTTCAGGGTCATTTAAGATGTTTTTGGGACATGTCATTTTTTGACATTTTTGCCATACTATAGCCTTGTTGTTTGGGTCATTTTTTCGACATTCCAAAATATGGTGGGTTTTTTTTTCGTTTTTACAACATTCTATGCTATAGCGTGTCTTTGCACGCTATTTACTGCAATTTTAAGGTGTTTCCAGCTGTTTTTGGGACATGTCATTTTTTGACATTTTTGCCATACTATAGCCTTGCTTTTTTTGTCATCTTTTCGACATTCCAAAACATGGTGTTTTTTTCCGTTTTGCAACATTCAAAGCTATGGCGTGACTTTGGCACGCTATTTACTGCAGTTTCAAGGTGTTTTAAGGTGTTTTTGGGACATGTCATTTTTTCACATTTTTGCCATACTATAGCCTTGTTTTTTTTTTTGTCATTTTCTCGACATTCCAAAATATGGCATTTTTGGCTGTTTTTGTAACATTCTATGCTATGGTGTGTCTTTGCATGCTACTTAATGCAATTTTAAGGTGTTTTCAGCCATTTTTGGGACATGTCATTTTTTGACATTTTTGCCATACTATAACCTTGGTTTTTTTTGGCGTTTTTTCGACATTCCAAAATATGGCATTTTTGTCCGTTTTTGCGACATTCAATGCTATGGCGTGACTTGGCACGCTATTTACTGCAGTTTCAGGGTCATTTAAGATGTTTTTGGGACATGTCATTTTTTGACATTTTTGCCATACTATAACCTTGTTTTTTGGTCATTTTTTCGACATTCCAAAATATGGCATTTTTGTCCGTTTTTCCAACATTCAATGCTATGGCGTGTCTTTGCACGCTATTTACTGCAGTTTCAGGGTCATTTAAGATGTTTTTGGGACATGTCATTTTTTGACATTTTTGCCATACTATAGCCTTGTTGTTTGGGTCATTTTTTCGACATTCCAAAATATGGTGGGTTTTTTTTTTTTACAACATTCTATGCTATAGCGTGTCTTTGCACGCTATTTACTGCAATTTTAAGGTGTTTCCAGCTGTTTTTGGGACATGTCATTTTTTGACATTTTTGCCATACTATAGCCTTGCTTTTTTTTTGTCATCTTTTCGACATTCCAAAACATGGTGTTTTTTTCCCGTTTTTGCAACATTCAAAGCTATGGCGTGACTTGGCACGCTATTTACTGCAGTTTCAAGGTGTTTTAAGGTGTTTTTGGGACATGTCATTTTTTCACATTTTTGCCATACTATAGCCTTGTTTTTTTTTTTGTCATTTTCTCGACATTCCAAAATATGGCATTTTTGGCTGTTTTTGTAACATTCTATGCTATGGCGTGTCTTTGCACGCTATTTAATGCAATTTTAAGGTGTTCTCAGCCATTTTTGGGACATGTCATTTTTTGACATTTTTGCCATACTATAACCTTGTTTTTTGGTCATTTTTTCGACATTCCAAAATATGGCATTTTTGTCCGTTTTTCCAACATTCAATGCTATGGCGTGTCTTTGCACGCTATTTACTGCAGTTTCAGGGTCATTTAAGATGTTTTTGGGACATGTCATTTTTTGACATTTTTGCCATACTATAGCCTTGTTGTTTGGGTCATTTTTTCGACATTCCAAAATATGGTGGGTTTTTTTTTCGTTTTTACAACATTCTATGCTATAGCGTGTCTTTGCACGCTATTTACTGCAATTTTAAGGTGTTTCCAGCTGTTTTTGGGACATGTCATTTTTTGACATTTTTGCCATACTATAGCCTTGCTTTTTTTGTCATCTTTTCGACATTCCAAAACATGGTGTTTTTTTCCCGTTTTTGCAACATTCAAAGCTATGGCGTGACTTGGCACGCTATTTACTGCAGTTTCAAGGTGTTTTAAGGTGTTTTTGGGACATGTCATTTTTTCACATTTTTGCCATACTATAGCCTTGTTTTTTTTTTTGTCATTTTCTCGACATTCCAAAATATGGCATTTTTGGCTGTTTTTGTAACATTCTATGCTATGGTGTGTCTTTGCATGCTATTTAATGCAATTTTAAGGTGTTTTCAGCCATTTTTGGGACATGTCATTTTTTGACATTTTTGCCATACTATAACCTTGTTTTTTGGTCATTTTTCGACATTCCAAAATATGGCATTTTGGCCGTTTTTTCAACATTCAATGCTATGGCGTGACTTGGCACGCTATTTACTGCAGTTTCAGGGTCATTTAAGATGTTTTTGGGACATGTCATTTTTTGACATTTTTGCCATACTATAGCCTTGTTGTTTGGGTCATTTTTTCGACATTCCAAAATATGGTGGGTTTTTTTTTCGTTTTTACAACATTCTATGCTATAGCGTGTCTTTGCACGCTATTTACTGCTATTTTAAGGTGTTTCCAGCTGTTTTTGGGACATGTCATTTTTTGACATTTTGCCATACTATAGCCTTGCTTTTTTGTCATCTTTTCGACATTCCAAAACATGGTGTTTTTTTCCCGTTTTTGCAACATTCAAAGCTATGGCGTGACTTGGCACGCTATTTACTGCAGTTTCAAGGTGTTTTAAGGTGTTTTTGGGACATGTCATTTTTGACATTTTGCCATACTATAGCCTTGTTTTTTTTTTGTCATTTTCTCTACATTCCATAATATTTCATTTTTGGCTGTTTTTGTAACATTCTATGCTATGGTGTGTCTTTGCATGCTATTTAATGCAATTTTAAGGTGTTTTCAGCCATTTTTGGGACATGTCATTTTTGACATTTTTGCCATACTATAACCTTGTTTTTTGGTCATTTTTTCGACATTCCAAAATATGGCATTTTTGGCCGTTTTTCCAACATTCAATGCTATGGCGTGACTTGGCACGCTATTTACTGCAGTTTCAGGGTCATTTAAGATGTTTTTGGGACATGTCATTTTTTGACATTTTTGCCATACTATAGCCTTGTTGTTTGGGTCATTTTTTCGACATTCCAAAATATGGTGGGTTTTTTTTTCGTTTTTACAACATTCTATGCTATAGCGTGTCTTTGCACGCTATTTACTGCAATTTTAAGGTGTTTCCAGCTGTTTTTGGGACATGTCATTTTTTGACATTTTTGCCATACTATAGCCTTGCTTTTTTGTCATCTTTCGACATTCCAAAACATGGTGTTTTTTTCCTGCTTTTGCAACATTCAAAGCTATGGCGTGACTTGGCACGCTTATTTACTGCAGTTTCAAGGTGTTTTAAGGTGTTTTTGGGACATGTCATTTTTCACATTTTGCCATACTATAGCCTTGTTTTTTTTTTGTCATTTTCTCGACATTCCAAAATATGGCATTTTTGGCTGTTTTTGTAACATTCTATGCTATGGTGTGTCTTTGCATGCTATTTAATGCAATTTTAAGGTGTTTTCAGCCATTTTTGGGACATGTCATTTTTTGACATTTTTGCCATACTATAACCTTGTTTTTTGGTCATTTTTTCGACATTCCAAAATATGGCATTTTTGGCCGTTTTTCCAACATTCAATGCTATGGCGTGACTTGACACGCTATTTACTGCAGTTTCAGGGTCATTTAAGATGTTTTTGGGACATGTCATTTTTTGACATTTTTGCCATACTATAGCCTTGCTTTTTTTGTCATCTTTTCGACATTCCAAAACATGGTGTTTTTTTCCCGTTTTTGCAACATTCAATGCTATGGCGTGTCTTTGCACGCTATTTAATGCAATTTTAAGGTGTTTTCAGCCATTTTTGGGACATGTCATTTTTTGACATTTTTGCCATACTATAGCCTTGCTTTTATTGTCATTTTTTCGACATTCCAAAATATGGCATTTTTGGCCGTTTTTCCAACATTCAATGCTATGGCGTGACTTGGCACGCTATTTACTGCAGTTTTAGGGTGTTTTTAGATGTTTTGGGACATGTCATTTTTGACATTTTTGCCATACTATAGCCTTGTTGTTTGGGTCATTTTTTCGACATTCCAAAATATGGTGGGTTTTTTTTTCGTTTTTACAACATTCTATGCTATAGCGTGTCTTTGCACGCTATTTACTGCAATTTTAAGGTGTTTCCAGCTGTTTTTGGGACATGTCATTTTTTGACATTTTTGCCATACTATAGCCTTGTTTTTTTTTTTGTCATTTTCTCGACATTCCAAAATATGGCATTTTTGGCTGTTTTTGTAACATTCTATGCTATGGTGTGTCTTTGCATGCTATTTAATGCAATTTTAAGGTGTTTTCAGCCATTTTTGGGACATGTCATTTTTTGACATTTTTGCCATACTATAACCTTGTTTTTTGGTCATTTTTTCGACATTCCAAAATATGGCATTTTTGGCCGTTTTTCCAACATTCAATGCTATGGCGTGACTTGGCACGCTATTTACTGCAGTTTTAAGGTGTTTTTGGGACATGTCATTTTTTGACATTTTTGCCATACTATAGCCTTGCTGTTTGGGTCATTTTTTTCGACATTCGAAAATATGGTGTTTTTTTCCGTTTTTGAAACATTCAATACTATGGCGTGTCTTTGCACGCTATTTAATGTAGTTTTAAGGTGTTTTCAACTGTTTTTGGGACATGTCATTTTTTGACATTTTTGCCATACTATAGCCTTGCTTTTTGGGTCATTTTTTCGACATTCCAAAATATGGCGTTTTTGTCCGTTTTTGCAACATTCAAAGCTATGGTGTGTCTTTGCACGCTATTTAATGCAATTTTAAGGTGTTTTCAGCCGTTTTTGGGACATGTGTTTTTTTTTGTCATTTTTCCTATACTATAGCCTTGCTTCTTTTGTCATTTTTTTGACATTCCAAATTATGGAAGTTTTGGCGGTTTTTGCAACAGTCAATGCTATGGCGCTACTTGGCATGCTATTTACTGCAGTTTCAGGGTCATTTAAGGTGTTTTTGGGACATGTCATTTTTTGACATTTTTGCCATACTATAGCCTTGCTGTTTGGGTCATTTTTTCGACATTCCAAAATATGGTGTGTTTTTTTTTCGTTTTTACAACATTCTATGCTATGGCGTGTCTTTGCACGCTATTTACTGCAGTTTTTGGGTGTTTTCAACTGTTTTTGGGACTTTTCATTTTTTGACATTTTTGCCATACTATTGCCTTGCTTTTTTTTGTCATTTTCTCGACATTCCAAAATATGGCATTTTTGGCCGTTTTTCCAACATTCAATGCTATGGCGTGACTTGGCACGCTATTTACTGCAGTTTCAGGGTCATTTAAGATGTTTTTGGGACATGTCATTTTTTGACATTCTTGCCATACTATAGCCTTGTTTTTTTTTTGGGTCATTTTTTCGACATTCCAAAATATGGCATTTTTGTCCTTGCTTCTTTTGTCATTTTTTTGACATTCCAAATTATGGAAGTTTTGGCGGTTTTTGCAACATTCAATGCTATGGTGCAACTTGGCACGCTATTTACTGCAGTTTTAAGGTGTTTTGGGGACATGTCATGTTTAGACATTTTTGCTATTTTTGCCATTTGCCATTGCCATTTGGACTTTTTTTGCAACATTCTATGCTATGGTGTGTCTCAGCACGCTATTTTATGTATTTGTCAAAATTGGATGTTTTTTTTCAAACAATAGTATGGTATTTTCTGTCATTTTTTAATCAAAAAGTACAGCCTGTCCAAACCCATCATTGTAAAGACTGTTGAAAAATGGTCCAAATAAGTCTGCGTCTTGGAATTTTAAAAAATCATGTTCACAGCAGCACAAAAACATCACCACAGCATTTTGTTAACCTTTAAAATTAATAATCAAGTATGTCTAAAAAAAACTACAGCATAGTATGTCATAGTAATAATGTAATGAAGTTATCTCACCTCTCCTTAGTCTTATGTCGCCATTTCACAGGGTTGGTTTTTCAGGAATTGAACTTTCCTCATTTCTTTTTTCTGCAGTCAAACTGGTCCAGTGGGCTGATAAAACCTGGTAGAACTCCTGTCACAACCAACAGTCCAGACCACACCAGTCTGACCCACACCAGAACCACCGGCCTAAACCACAGGAGTCCTCCCAGGAAGCAGAGCGTTCATCCTCCCAGAGTGAACACCGGTCTGGCCTCCAGGTGGACTCGTTTCCTCAGCTCTGACTGTCAGGCGGTGGAAGGGGAGGACCCTCAGGTCAGTGGGCGGAGTCAGACAGTGGGCTCTGCTGCACCTCCTTCCTGTAATGACATTGTCAATAACACAAGGCCCCGCCCCCCACTTCCTGTTCCCTCTCTGTTTGAGAGCGGAGAGGACTTTTTTTAAACGGAGAGGACGAGTTTTAAACAAACTGAACATTAATTATTTTTCTGTCATTTGACCAATCAAGTGATCAACCAATCACTTATACTGATCTATAAATGATGAGCTACTGTCTTTGGATTTTCAGTATTAAAGTATTTTAGAAAGACCTTTGATTTTTTTTGAGGATTTTGGTTTTTTTTTATGGCTTTTTGTTTCATTTTGTATTTTTGTGGAAGTATAAAAATATTTATAGAAATAAAAACTAGTTCAGATAGTAATTTTAAAATGTTCTGTTTTTATTGTTCAGATTGAGAAAACATGTTGTTGACCAATAACAATGATAAAGCAGTAATCAATATGACAAAGTATTGAGTAATGAGTTAAAGTATTGATTGATGACAGTGAGTATTGATAATTGCAGTACTTAGATGACAGATTGGTTATGAACTCAGATTACAGGAACTTCTGACAGAAGTGTAAATGATCTGCTGGTTAAATGTCATTGGTTTAATGAAGGTGATGACATCATCAGGGCTGGTGTGGGCGGGGCTGTTTGGCGTATTGGATGGCATCGAGCGCCGCGCCAATGTCGAAATTCTTGGCCTGGAGGAGACGAGTCAACCAGCCGCCTTCATCAGTGAAACCCATCGACAGCATGAGCGACAGAGACTCCACCAGCCGAGGGTCCGCCTCTGTGTGTGGGGGGACGGGGGGGTTATTAAAGGTCAGACAACGTGGGGGTCAGAGGTCAAACGGTTGTGGAGAGGATGTGGTCTTACCTTGAGGCAGGTGAGGGTACAGAGCCGCCTCCCTCAGACCTGTTGGACCCTGCTGTCCCGACGGAGGACCCTGCTGTCCCGACGGAGGACCCTGCTGTCCCGACGGGGGAATCTGGTCCTGGTCCCCGTCCCCGGGCTGCAGGGACTGCAGCTCTCCGGTAGAGGGGTCGACCTCTCTGGGGCTCAGGTGAGTCCACTCCTCGTCAGATTCTCTGCCCACCTGAAGAGCACAGACGGGGTCAGGTATTCTGGTACCAGCGGTAAGACGGGTTTATACAATATGTCAAAAAGTCAAAGTACAGTATGTCAAAAAAAAGTCATAGTATGGTGTGTCCAAAAAAAGCAAAGAAGGTCCTAATATGGTATGATGACAAAAAGCAAACAGTCATTGTTCGGCATGTCAAAGCAGTCGGAAAAAGTCGGCGTAGCCTAAAAAAAGTCATGGGATGGTATCTCCAAAAAAAAGCAAAGTCACTGAACTGCATGTCGCCAAAATGTCAAATGTACTATGTGCAAAAGAATTCATAGTAAAATATGTCAGGAAAACAAATCACAGTGTGGAATAAAAAGTCACAGTATAGTTTATTGGCCAAACGGCGTAAGACAGTCATAGTATAGTATCTCAAAAAACATTATAGTATATTATGTTGGAGAAAAAAGTGCAAAAATTCGCAGTATGGTGTGTCAAAAAAAAAACTGTAAAAAAAAACAAAACAAAACACCAAGTCATAGTCAGGCATGTTGGGAAAAAAAGTGAAAGGAAAGTTATAGCACGTCTCAAAAAAGAGCCAAAAAAGTGGAAAAAGTCATCGTATGATATTTAAAAAAAGTCAGAATCTAGTTTGCTGAAAAAAAAATGTGAAGTCATAACATGGACACATTTTAGTACGACAAATTAATGTCGAAGTACAGTACGTCAAAAACAGTGCTTAAAAAAGGGAAAGTATGCAGAGTCACAGTCACAGTGTAGTATCTGGGATAAAGTGTGAAAACGTCACAGCACAGTGCGTTGAAAAAAAAGTCACTCTAGTTTGTCTAAAAACTTCATAGTTTAGTTTGTTGAAAAAAGTGGTAGTATGATACGTTGAACAATAATGTATTAAGTCCATGTAAAGCACGTTGATAAATTCACAGTATCGTATGTCAAAAGTGCAAATAATGTCGGAAAAAAATATGACACAATAGGTTAAAAAACGAAAAGTAAATGTCACAGAACATGTCAAAAAAGTGCAAAAACTGTAACGGTGTAGTATGTCAAAAACAATATAGTGTGACAGAAAAAAAACAAAAAGAAAAAGGTCATAGAAAAGCATGTCGAAAAAAGTGACGTCCTAAAACAATACAAAGGACGTCTTTGAATGTCGAAGAAGTCAAAGTATATTTATCCTAAAAATGTATTTGTACTGTATGTTGAAAAAAGTGTAGTCATCGCACACACACACACACACACACACACACACACACACACACACAAGCACACACACACACACACACACACACACACACACACACACACACACACACACACACACACACACACACACACACACACACACACACACACACACACACACACACACACACACACACACACGCACACACACACACACACACACACACACACACACACACACACACACACACACACACACACACACACATACATAAGCACACACACACACACACATACATAAGCACACACACACACACATGCACATACATAAGCACACACACACACACACACACACACACACACACACACACACACACACACACACACACACACACACACACACACACACACACACACACACACACGCACACACACACATGCACATACATAACCACACACACACACGCACATACATAAGCACACACACACACACATGCACACACACACATACATAAGCACACACACACACACACACACATGCACATACATAAGCACACACACACACACACACACACATACATAAGCACACACACACATGCACACACACACACACACATGCACATACATAAGCACACACACACACACACACACACACACACACACACACACACACACACACACACACACACACACACACACACACACACACACACACACACACACACACACACGCACACACACACACACACACACACATGCACACACACACACACACACATGCACATACATAAGCACACACACACACACATGCACAACACACACACACACATGCACATACATAAGCACACACACACACACACACACACACGCACATACATAAGCACACACACACACGTCGAAAAGTCAAAGTTTAGTTCGTCTGTAAAAAAATTTAAAGTGTTTCAGAAAAAGAAAATGACGGTAATGTGTTGAAAAAACTGTGACCACAGTAAAACTCCTCCGACAGACGTCATTGTTCGGTCGTAATACGACGCAGCCGAACGCGCTCCACCGTGTCTTCATAAACTGACCTTTGACCCCTCGCTGCTGGCTCCGCCCACGCTGCCGGCTCTGCTCTCAGCATCGTCTGCGCCTTCACTTTGGACCCCGCCCTCGTCGTTGGCTCCGCCCGCCACACCACCGACCCCCCCGCTCTGAGAGGGAGGGGTCACCTTTGTCCTCTGACCCTCGTGCTCCACGTCGATGTCCACGTCAATACCTGCACGCACGTGACATCACTTCCTGTTTAAACCTCTCGTTCTCAAACAGACATAACTTTTTCTGCTCGAATCTGAGGCGTCGACAGTGACATCACTCACCCAGCGGGCTCAACATGGCGGCCACGCCCTCGCCGATGTTCTTCAGGAAGTCCACGTTGGCCTGTGAGGCTACAGACAGAGGTCAGAGGTCACTGATGATGTCATTCAAGGTCATCAGTCAGAGCATTAAGCTGTCAGGTTATTGATTATGAGTTAGATTATTCTGAGTTCATTAACACACGCTTACCAGAGGGGGCGCCGCCGCTGCTGCCAGCAGCAGGTCTGGAGGGTCCGGGCTGGTCCTGATCCTGGTCCTGATCCGTATCTTGGTCCTGGTCCTGGCTCTGAGCAGGGTTCACATTCAGGTTCTGGTTCCACATGCAGTGTCTCATCTTCTTCATCCATTTCCCCCGAGGAAACCACTTTGGACAGACGGAGGACAACATTTCACCAAAAACAAGCCAGAACTCATCCTGACAGTCACAGAGCAGGGCTAAAGGACCAACGCCTGACAGTCACAGAGCAGGGCTAAAGGACCAACGCCTGACAGTCACAGAGCAGGGCTCTAGGACCTCCGCCTGACAGTCACAGGACAGGGCTAAAGGACCTCCGCCTGACAGTCACAGAGCAGGGCTAAAGGACCACGGCCTGACAGTCACAGAGCAGGGCCAATTATTAAATATAATTATTAATAATAACTATTTAAATATAAAGTATAAAGGGTATCAGTGGAGCGTTTCTTCCCATGATGCCTCTCACCTGCATCGGGTGCCAGATGGGCAGCAGGGCGTGCTCGGTGTGCGTCCCTCGAGCCTGGCAGGCGGAGCACAGGTCGTAGTTTGGACACACGGTACACTTGAAACGAGTTCCCGCCACGGGACCCTCGCAGCCGTCACAGGTGACCCCGCTGTGCAGGGGGGGCGGGCCCGTGTGGGGGGGCGGGCCCGGAGGAGGAGGAGGGTGCCCGAAGGCGAAGGGCGGGAAGGCGTGAAGAGGGAAGTCCCGACGGTGCTCCTTCTTCTCTGTAAGAGTTCAATCAAACTTTATTAGAAACAAATAAATACAAACGCACAGATTCACTCACTTTTCCAAAAAGTTTGTTTGTTTGTTTGTTTGTTTGTTTGTTCGTTTGTATTTCTGTGTTATGCCAGTCTGAGCTCGTTGGGTAATCTGCCGCTTCCAGATTATAACGAGCTGATCGAATGTTTCATACGTAAATAACCACCTCAGTCTGCGAGCGTCTTCCACAGCGTCTGTTTTTATGACGATAGAAATCATTGAACGGGGACGTTAATCTGGTTTAACTTGATTTTTTCATCGGCCTCAGAGGAAACAGAATCTGAGACGTCGGGAACAAATCGAAACATTTTAAAGTACTTAAACGTATATCTGCGTTGTCTTCGGGTCTCTCCTGTGCCGGTCGAGAGTGTGTTTGTACCTTTGATGAAGATGCGGAAGGTGGCGTCCTTCACGCACGCCAGCCCCATCATCAGCTCATCATCGGAGGAAAACGCCACCAGGTCTCCGTCTTCATCTGAAACACACGCAAACAAACTCATCATCATCATCATCAGGGTACCTACGTTTATGCCAGCAACATTTACCTCTATATATGTTCAATAACTACAATATTTTCCTTTGTAGTACATGTTAGTATTCTGCAGGTGATACATTATGTTCCTGTGTTATACCCCTGTGGTATATGTACCTGTGTGGTATATGTACCTGTGTGGTATATGTACCTCTCTGGTATATGTACCTGTGTGGTATATGTACCTCTCTGGTATATGTACCTGTGTGGTATATGTACCTGTGTGGTATATGTACCTCTGTGGTATATGTACCTCTGTGGTATATGTACCTGTGTGGTATATGTACCTGTGTGGTATATGTACCTCTGTGGTATATGTACCTGTGTGGTATATGTACCTGTGTGGTATATGTACCCCTGTGGTATATGTACCTCTGTGGTATATGTACCCGTGTGGTATATGTACACGTTTAACCCTTAGGGACTGAAGTCTAAATACATTTTGCAGTAGCTTGCTGGTAGTTCACGCAGTGATTTTAAGTTGTTAAATTTGACCTTTTTGCCATGTTTGGTGTTATTAACCCTTTAAAACCTGGGCAGATTGGTTTGATTTATTTCACAAAACACGGAGAGAAGAAACGAGTGACTTAACAAGACATGGCCCAAATTTTAGAAATGTTAAAAATGTTACAAAAATTTACCTGAGCATATAAAAAACAAAAAAGGTAAATACAAACAAGAAAATGACCTACAAAGAACTGAAATGTATATGGTGTTTAAATAAATGTGTGTGTATATATATATATATATATATACACACACACACACACACACACACATATATGTTCATTTTTATGTTTTTGGGATATCGGGTAATTTTATTGTCACAGTTTTACTCATTTCTTTGCGGAACATTTCCGTCGAGCTTGTCGCTGCCTTTCTTCCCTCTAAGTCGTCAGAAGAAATCAGACCGATCTGCTCCGGTTTCAGACGCTCGGTTTGTGAAAGGCGTCTGAACGCAGCGCGACAAAACTGATGTCAGTGCAGGTTTCAAAGGGTTAACTACTGAAAGAACAAACTATCTGGGGACACGGAAACAGGAAACAGGATTTTTAGGAGCTAAATGGTAGAAAGCTTCAGTTTCTCAGAGACGCTTCACGTCTCATCACAGAGACTCGTCAGACTCGTCTCGTCAGACTCGTCTCGTCAGACTCGGCTCGTCTCGTCAGACTCGTCTCGTCTCGTCAGACTCGTCTCGTCAGACTCGTCTCGTCTCGTCAGACTCGTCTCGTCTCGTCAGACTCGTCTCGTCAGACTCGTCTCGTCAGACTCGTCTCGTCAGACTCGTCTCGTCTCGTCAGACTCGTCTCGTCAGACTCGTCTCGTCAGACTCGTCTCGTCTCGTCAGACTCGTCTCGTCTTCAGCTCTGATTCAGCAGCTGTTGTCACGCAGAGGAATGTGCGTTTCTTTGTTTTGTAACTTAACCCTTTGTGCGCCCTGATTTCTTCCTCCCTGACGGTTGCCCGGGCAACGCATTCATCGGACACAATCCTCGAAATTTAAGCTCAACATATTTGGAAATATTGGTATATCTTTTATGTTCCATAACTAGTATTTTCTCTGTGGATGTCATTGGTTTTCTGGTTAATAATAAGTTTGCAAATGTTTCAAGACTGTAATTTTTATGTAGTAACACTGATTTTTATCAGGTTATTTAGATGTTTACATATGTTTACTAACAGTTTGTTTAGTTTTGACCTCTGTACTACATATTATTTTTTAGATTATTTATTTGGTAATATATTTGTGATAACTATAATACTTACCTCTGTACTGCATGTTATTTTGCAAGTTATAACATTTAATAAAATATATTTAGCTTTGTATGTTGTTTTTCAGTTTCTTTATACATTTATATATTTTAAATAAGTAACAATAACCTCTGTAGTACATGTTGTTTTTCAGAATATATATGTTAATCGTAGAATATACCTCTGTGGTACATGCTTTTCAAACTGTTCATGTTATGTTATGTGAAAAAAGTGTATAAAAGTAAAAAAAAGTATACCTCTGTAATATATGTTATTATTCAGGTTATTTAAATGTTTATACATTTTAAATAATCGACATATTAATCTCTGTAGTACATGTTGTTTTTCAGAGTATTTGTATGTTTTTGTATGTTCAGTGTTACCTCTGTAGTACATGTTGTTTTTCAGAGTATTTGTATGTTTTTGTATGTTCAGTGTTACCTCTGTAGTACATGTTGAAGTTCTTGAGGTTGCTGAACACGGTCCCGGTCTTCCTGCTCAGGTACTCGAAGCTGCACGAGACCTCCTGATCCACCGCGAACCTCCGGACCTCCTTCACCGCCTCGTCCTTCCCCAACAGGTAGGCCTTCACCGTCACCGACATCCCGCTGCTCCTCAGGTACTCTGCGGAGACTGACACCGAAACACTCTGGGACTCGGTTCGGACTGACTCAGACTCGGTTCGGACTGACTCGGACTCGGTTCGGACTGACTCAGACTCGGTTCGGACTGACTCGGACTGGGTTCGGACTGACTCAGACTCGGTTCGGACTGACTCAGACTCGGTTCGGACTGACTCGGACCCCGGACAGAAAACTCGGACTCTGAGAAACAAAGTGAGAAACTTTGTGACGCAGCTTTAAATTTTCTCGCCCCCTTTATGTTTACTTCCGCGATATACGTCACCATCGTCAGGAGAGGTAAATATTGTCGCGGCCTCTGATTGGTTCGCTGCCTTCAGCCCGCTCAGAGGACCAATGAGAGGCCGAGGAATGACTAAGCGCTTTCCAATGAGGGACTTTCCCCGTGAGTCACCTGAGCAAACAGGTCTGACCAGCATCGAGCTCACTCTAAGGAAAAATAACGCTGAATCATCCGTATGGAATAATTTAAAAAATACATAAATAAAATGAAATGTGTATATATTTATTTTCATGTCATTGAAAAATATATTCTAAATTAATAAAAGCTGAATCATTGATGTTGTTATCTCAAATATTAAAAAATAATTCAAGATCAACAAATAAAATAAAAAATAATGCAACATATTCTACATTTTGACACCAAACCACACACTGTAAACGAAATAAATAAATAAAAGTTGGTTGTTTTTTAAAATTTTTTATATAATATAAATTTTATTTTAAATTAATAAAACTTTGAATCATTCATATTGTTGTCTCAGACATTAACCATTATTTTAACTTCAGTAAATGCAATAAAAATAATGCAACATTTTTTAAATCTTTACACAACATTTAAGTCTTTTTACTGGACAAAATATGTTAACTAAATTGTATTATTTTTCACATTAACTAACTTTACTATTTTCCTCTTTGATTTATTCACGAAAACATTCAGAGGTTTTTCAGTACATTTTTCAATGGTTCAGATGATGAATCAATAACCAAATAGTTCATTATTCTTAAACTGGGTCCTTGTTGAAAAAGAATAACAAACATATATATACACACACATAAAATACAAAAATATATGATTTTGATTTTCAGTTAATTAAAATTTGAATCATTCATATTGCAGTCTCAGATATTAATTAAAGTTCATTAAGTGAAATTCAAAACCTGCAAGATATTCAAATTTTTTACACCACATTAAAGTCTTTTCACTGAATAAAATATGTAAAATAAATTGGATTATTTTTCACAGTAACAATCACTGAAGTTATTATTATTATCATTAACTGTCTTTTGATGATCTAGTCTTTTGTTTTTGGTTTTGTGTTGCATTTTGAGCTGCTCCCTTTTATGAAAAGTGCTCTATAAATAAAAATCAGTGGATTTACAGTATAGTATTCTCAGTTTCTAAGGTTTTTCTGTACTTCTAATCTTCTTGTGTGGGATCAATAAAGTTTAGGTGAGACGTCTTAGAGGTTTATCTGAACGTTATCCAGAGTAATATTCATATCCAGCTCTTTGGTTTTGGTGGGGTGAAGGGTTTGTTTGTTTTTATTTTAGGACATATGACCTTTTTTATTATTATTTCTAGAAGTTGTTCAGGTGTGACATCATCCTGTTGTGCCAGCAGCCAATCAGCAGCAGAGTTTGTGTCAGCTGACAGTGAGTCAGCGGTCTTGTGGAGTGACTCAGAGTCACAAGATGAACTTTTAGTCGACTCCCTCAGTTCACAATGACACACTGATTTAACTGCACTTTATATCTCAGTTTGATACTGAACTGTATTAATAATACAACATATATTATATACTGTAATGCTGTATAATCCCATACAACGTTATAAATATACTGCCATTTATTGTATAACTATGTATAATGTATTTATACTGCCGTACCTTGTATACTCCTACATAATGTTGCATATGTACTGATTTATTGTATAATCAGACATAATGTATATATACTGTAATTTGTTGTATTCTCCTATATCATTTTGTATATATCCTGATTTGTTGTATAATCATATATAATGTTGTGTATATACCGTGATTTGTTGAATAATTCTGTGTAATGTTATATTTATACTGTGATTTGTTGTATGCTTCTATACAGTACAATGTTGTATATACACTATATGTTGTATAATCAAATATAATGTTGTATATGTACACTGTGATTTGATGAATAATTCTACATAATGCTGTATTTATACTGTGATTTGTTGTATACTCTTATTAAGTACAACGCTGTATATAAACTATATGTTGTATAATCATATATAATGTTGTATATATACACTGAGTGTGTCAGATGATTTACACACAAACTCATACTGAAAGCAGAGTGTCACCTAATCAGTTTGACCTGGAAGTGAAGGATTATCTACTTTCAAAATAAAAGCTTGGTCAAAGGTGTATCTGAAGCATGTGTTAAAAACACAGAGTAGTATGTGGTGTCTCAAAAATGAAAAACAAGTCATATTAACTCAAAAGTTGTTACTAGCTTTATTGGCTAGCATAACACACCTGCATCTAGGCATATAGAATTATTCATCAAATCACAGTGTACATATACAACATTATAAATGATTATACAACATATAGTGTATATACAACATTGTATTGTATACACTCATTGTGTACACACACACATATATATATATATCTATATATATATATATATTCACACACACTACAATATGTTTTATAACCCTATATATTGTTCTATATATACTGATATGTTGTATAATAATATACAGTGTGGTATGTATACTGTGATACATTGTACAGTTCTATATAATGTTGTATTTATACTATGATGTGTTGTATATAATGAGAGTTCTGTGCAGAAAGAGGCAGGCGCATGTTTACTGGTGAATAACTGGTGTGACAGTGGGAATTATAAAATGCTGTCCTGATCTGCTCACCTGATCTGAAGTCATTAACAATCAATGAGGCCGGCACTGAGTCACCGAGCGGCGCACCAAAACAGAAGGCCTCTCAGATAATTCACGTCTTTCAGCCGGTTTCAGCTTCAAGCTGAAAACAAAGAAACTTTCGAGAAATTTAGAAACATTTATTTTCACTTGCATAACAATAAAAATTAATCTGGAGACAACAGACCAAACCAACCATCCCGAAAAAAATAAAATAAAAATTAAACAAATATTAAATATATTCAACATATCAATAATATATATCAATCATCAAATCAGTAACTCTTTGTAGTTGCTCTTTAATTAAAACAGCTCACAAAGTCTTTAGTTTCTGATACAAAAAACAACTCAGCAGCAAAATCTGGTGACATCACTGATGATGTCACTGGAAATATAGCGTCCAACAGTACCTCAGACACATGATGGTGATGTCATAGTGATGTCAGCTGTAGAGGGGGTGGTACAGGTGTGTGGTGATGTCATAGTGATGTCAGATGTAGAGGGGGTGGTACAGGTGTGTGGTGATGTCATAGTGATGTCAGATGTAGAGGGGGTGGTACAGGTGTGTGGTGATGTCATAGTGATGTCAGCTGTAGAGGGGGTGGTACAGGTGTGTGGTGACGTCATAGTGATGTCAGATGTAGAGGGGGTGGTACAGGTGTGTGGTGATGTCATAGTGATGTCAGATGTAGAGGGGGTGGTACAGGTGTGTGGTGATGTCATAGTGATGTCAGCTGTAGAGGGGGTGGTACAGGTGTGTGGTGATGTCATAGTGATGTCAGATGTAGAGGGGGTGGTACAGGTGTGTGGTGATGTCATAGTGATGTCAGATGTAGAGGGGGTGGTACAGGTGTGTGGTGATGTCATAGTGATGTCAGATGTAGAGGGGGTGGTACAGGTGTGTGGTGATGTCATAGTGATGTCAGATGTAGAGGGGGTGGTACAGGTGTGTGGTGATGTCATAGTGATGTCAGATGTAGAGGGGGTGGTACAGGTGTGTGGTGATGTCATAGTGATGTCAGATGTAGAGGGGGTGGTACTGGCGAGGGGTCAGTCTCTTCCTGCAGGTCGGACAGGTATGTGATGACTTCAGAGCGTCTCGCAGACACTGGCTGCAGAACACGTGACCACATTTCGTGGAAACGACCAATCGGCCGCTCTCTACAATCTGTGAAGAAAACAACAACCAGCCAATCAGAAGGCAGCACTTTACCTGCTGTCCAGGTGTGTGGCGGTGCATTTGGGTCTCACCTCAGAGTACGAGTCCAGACAGACGGGACAGCTGATCGTCCCTGGAGTCGACCTGGAACACACACACAGACTCTACTGCACGACTTTTCTACGATACAGAAACACCTATCATCATCAGGAAAAGTTGTGTGGGGTTGGACTGAATACAGCAGACTGTGAGAGGATCCCAAAAACGGCATACGCCACACAAAGAGAGGGAGGAGAGCCGGCATCAGGGTGAGGCTGATGCGACTTGGACCGAGAGCTGCTCCTCGACCAAACCTTCTTCTGGCTAATGTCCGGTCGGCAGAGAGGAGAGTGATGAGATGTGATCGAGATTCACTCAGCAGATCAGACACTGCTCAGCACACATCTTCACAGAGACACGGTTAACCCCTAACATCCCGGATCAAGCTATTGCACTGGATAGGCAGACCTTGTTGGGAGCCATAAGGACACAAGACTGACGCAATTCAAAAAATGCTCTGTAGGAATTGAATGATGCCACCAGCAGCAACATGCCCAAAGAACCAGGTGTAATCTTCATAGCAGCTGCTGATTTTAATCAACTCATCCTTCAACTACGACAATGTAGCAGGATCAAGGACAAATGTAATTTCATTTCTTTAAACTTTGTTTAAAAAACAGACAGTCGAATAAATCTACCCTCTACTGGTTTCTGGTGGGATCAGTCTATTACCTGGCTGTGATTTTAATATAATGTTGACAGGGATCAGTCTATTACCTGGAAGAGCTGTTGTTCTGTACAGAGGACATTATTGCCGTGTTGAGGACACGGGGTGTGTCCTCGTCTTCATCGCTGCTGACGACGTAACTCTCAGCTGTGGTGACTCTGCTGTTCTGAGGACCTGAAGGAGGACAGCCAGAGAAATGTTGGACTGGTCCTTTAATGAGACGTGACGTGGAGATGTGGACTGAAAACAGTTTTACCTTCGTCCACCAGCTGGATCGTCGCAGCAGCAGCAGAAGAAACACAAACAACAGAATCATAAAATTTGAGACGCAAATCAAGAGAAGAAGAAACACAACCCACAGACACATTACTGGGAGTAACTGGGTGTATTTATGTTACCAGTACGGAGTCGTTGCTGGTCAGGTCGACCACAGCAGCTTCTGATCCCTCACAGGTCAGATCCACCACCTCCTCCACACCTGAACACACACCGCTTATTGATTATTGATTGGAGACATCCTGTAACCCTTAAAGGGTAAATTAGGCATTTTCAGCCTGGACCATATTAATCCATGCTGTTGTATTCAAGTGACTAACGGAGACATTTTTCTTTTAATCGCTGCTGGCTAACAGGCTGAAATGCAACAATATTGGGCAACTGAGCAACATAAATTTAAATCAAGTATTTGTCACTCATTCTATGAAAGCCTTTGCATTAAAATATTTTGAAAAGAACATTTCTTTCAAACATTGATTAGAAAAAAAAGATTAAATAATTTGTGTATGACAAAAATATAGATGGTCAGGAAAAAATGATTTTGAATCTATTTATTTCGTATGAAAAAAATGACTTTCATAAATGTAAATAGACTCAAAAGAAACCAAAATTACAAGAACTCAAAACAGAAATGGGACATTGTGCACAGACTGAGACGGCAAAGCTGAGAAAACAAAACACACGGGACATTTGTCAAACTTTGTTTGTCTTTGATTGTTTGGTTTGATACTCTTATGTATTTATGTATATTAGTTTGTCCTTCATGTTTTTCTTTTTGTTCAGTCTTTTTTGTTTTTCCTATGTCTTGTTTGCACTGTTCTGTTTCTTTATCACTGAATTTGTAAATGTGCCCCAATCGAGTATGAAATATCTGCAAAAACAGATAAAAGGAAAAAAAGACCCGAAAACGTATTGATCTGTACTGACTGTCCTCGGTGTTGTCCATCACGTCGACGGTCTCTGTGGGGGGGGCGGGGTCACCATCAGACGTCCTGCTGACGTTAGTTGGCCTGTTAGCTGCTCTGTTGGTCGGCCTCCTGGCGTTCGTCCCTCTGCTGGTCTTGGAGTTTGGTCTGGACACCAGAGGACTTCCTGCTGTCCTCCTCTTCCTCTGAGACTGAACACACACACACACACACACACACACACACACAGACACAGACACAGACACACACAGACACAGACACACAGACACACACACACACAGACACACACACAGACACACACAGACACAGACACACAGACACACACAGACACACACACACACACACACACACAGACACAGACACACAGACACACAGACACACACACACACACAGACACACACACACACACACACAGACACACACACACACAGACACACAGACAGACAGACACACAGACAGACAGACACACAGACACACAGACACACAGACAGACACAGACACACACACACACAGACACACACAGACACACAGACACACACACACAGACACACAGACACACACACAGACACACACAGACACACACACACACACACACACAGACACACGCAGACACAGACACACGGACACACAGACAGACACACACACACACACACACACACACACAGACACACACACACACACACAGACACACACACACACACACACAGACACACACACAGACACACAGACACACACACACACACACACACACATACACACACACACACAGACACACACAAACACACAGACACACGCACATACAGACACACAGACACACACACACACAGACACACACACACACAGACACACACACACAGACACACACATACACATACACAGACACACACACACACACACACACACACAGACACACACACACACACACACACACAGACACACAAACACACACACACAGACACACACATACAGACACACACACAGACACACACACACAGACACACACAGACACACGCACACACACACACACACATAAACAAATACACACACAGACACACACACACACACAGACACACAGACACACACACACACACACAGACACACACACACACAGACACACACACACACACACACACACACACACACACACACACACACACACACACACACACAGACACACACAGACACAGACACACACACACACACACACACACACACACACACAGACACACACAGACACACAGACACACACACACACAGACACACACACACACAGACACACACACACACACAGACACACACACAGACACACACACACACACACACACACACACACACACACACACAGACACACACACACACACAGACACACACACACACACACACACACACACACACAGACACACACACACACACACAGACACAGACACACAGACACACACACACACACACAGACACACACACACACAGACACAGACACAGACACAGACAGACACAGACACACACACACACACACAGACACAGACACACAGACACACACACACACACACAGACAGACACAGACAGACACAGACACAGACACAGACAGACACAGACAGACACAGACACAGACACAGACAGACACAGACACAGACACACAGACACACACAGACACACACACACAGGGAGAGACCTCATTTCTATGTGGATTGTGCTCTGATTTTGCATCGAAGTACTCAGGAGGCTGCTTTCTTTAACAAACAACTATTATTTAACAATTTACTGATTGAACATTATACCCACAATAATAATAATAATAAGAAGAAGAAGAAGAAGAAAACTTACAGAGCTGCTCATATCACAGACTGAAGAATATGACAGACTGAAGAATATGACAGACTGAAGAAACTGCAGAGGAAACACAGAAAAACACTCAGTTAGCTACAAGTAACACTTAACCCTGAATATCAAAGACAAATTAGGAGAAAAGGGCTGAACCGAGGAGCATTTCAGAACACACACATCAAGAGAAATATGAACAGAAGCTACATAAAACAAGGAAGGAAAAGGCAGTTACAGTTGCTCATTCATTATAAGGAACTTTAAACGGTCTTATTTTCTCCTCTGTATGTTACTATTACCCTTTAATAAAGCAAAAGTAATTAAATGAAAACATTTCCATGCACATATCCAATTTCTCGATTAATCGCAAGTATAATCGGTTGATTACCCAATTACTAAAATAATCAGTAGTTGCAGCACTAATACACACACACACACACACACACACACACATATTTTTTTTTGTTTTCCTTCTGTCTTCAAAATTTTGGGGCACAATTTAAAGAAATCACTTGGTGATTTTATTCTTTAAAAGTTTTGCCAATCTTTAACATTCAGGGAATTTTTAAAAAAAATGTATTTTAAACTTTTGGCCATTTGAAGAAAATGCATCGGCGATTTTGGAATTACAATTCCATCAGAAAACAAAACATAACCAAATCAGTGCTTAAAACAGTGATATTTTCTCAAAATCACTGTATTCAACATCTCATTTAAAATGCGTCCAAAAACGGAGTGGAAAAACCACCGAGCATTTTTTCAACTCCGGGATTTCGTCTTCAATTTTAATGTTCACACATCAAAGTTTTGTTTAAATCTAACAACTCATTTATGGTGGAGGGAGGGCCAATCATCTTCCACAAGTCACTCAGGGAGGGAGTGTCACCCCCCTCCTCTGACAACTGAAGGACAGCCCCTAACAGGAACCCCGTTTAACTCTTTAGGCCCGCTTTAATATCACACACTGGTGTCGCTCTGTGCACAAAACACGCTTTTCAAAATCAAGCTTTAAAAAAATATTATACATTAATATGTTTTTCTGCTTTTATTGAGACTTTTATTTTTTCAACCAACATCAGTCCTACTCATAAATATCAAATATTCAGTAATTTTTAGAATTTTAACCCTTTAAATGCCAGGTTTTTGTCATGATGCCACTATGTTTTTAGATGAAATAATGAATGATGTTGAGTCTCCTCCTCCTCAGTGTGTGAGTGTAGCTGCTGACAGTCTGGGATATGTCAGTGTGTGAGTGTAGCTGCTGACAGTCTGGGATATGTCAGTGTGTGAGTGTAGCTGCTGACAGTCTGGGATATGTCAGTGTGTGAGTGTAGCTGCTGACAGTCTGGGATATGTCAGTGTGTGAGTGTAGCTGCTGACAGTCTGGGATATGTCAGTGATCAGCAGCTACATTGACTGTGACAGGTCACCTAGTGGAAATAGCATGTATTTCCTCCAGATGCCAAATATGGTCAAAATGACCTCATCAGGTGGAAAATAGTCAAAATGACAAATTCAGAGTCAAAAGCCCAGAATGACACCCAGAAATAATACAAGTCCTGTTTTTCTGCTCTGATGGCTGTGGGATCAAAAATGTCAGTTTGAATGGGTTTCAATGGAGCATTTTTGGACCTGAACAGTCTGAATGTAACTATTTAGTTTCCACAGTGTATTTTAGACTTATTGTAGGAGCTGAGCTGCAAATTCACTGATTACACTCAAATACACAATCTGGACTACATTTAGGACACATGCATCAACACACACACAATTATCACAACAGGAAGAGGAAAAGAGACTAAAATGAGGCAAACAGTCTCTAAAGGGTTAAGTGTTCAGGTTTGTGAGCAGGCAACGACACCAGTAAATTCATGGGTCAGATCACAGACTGTTTACAATCCATACATACAGTTTATATATAATCCAGGTATCCGGCGTGTGTATAATCCAGGTATACCGTGTGTGTATAATCCAGGTATACGGCGTGTGTATAATCCAGGTATACGGTGTGTGTATAATCCAGGTATACCGTGTGTGTATAATCCAGGTATACCGTGTGTGTATAATCCAGGTATACGGTCTACGGTCAGACTGCAGCAGGTGTTGTGTTAAATTTGGTTCCCTTTCAGAAACGTCTCCTCTCGCGCTAATCTCTGAGCTTCGACGTTCATTTAAATCTGTTTTAAAACGTCGTGCAGGTAAAGTTTCAGTCGGTGACACTAAAAATCCGAAGATATTTGATTGTTTCGGTTTCGGCGATGGTCGATGTTAAAAAGCGAAAATCAAAGTTTCGAAAAGAAACACATTTCAACACAACACCGGTTAGCAGTTAGCTAGCAGTCAGCTAGCCGTTAGCAGCTCCACTCACCGTCACCGTGGTTTCCCTCCAGTTAGCAGCTCGCGCTTGGTGGCTCGTTAACGTTTACACATTAAAACGTTAAAATACCAAAATAAAAGGATTTATTTGTCGCCGCCGAACAGAGGATGCTAACGTTAGCTTCAGGTTACCGTCCACCGCCTGTTTGGGCAGCCGCTTCTTCTTCGTCTGTACCGGAAGCTGGTCAGCACAGTTGAGGCTGGAGATGACAGTTTAGGATCGTTTCCGCCCCCTGCTGTTCACCGGCGGGACCCACAGACCAAATCTGACGCACTTTCATCAACCATTGTTTTGATATTTAGAAAATAAAATGCACCACATTATCCATTTACATTTCGTTTGTATTAAAAAAACTTTTATATTTCATATCATTATAACTCTGTATTTCTACATAATGTTAATATTTTTAAAAGCAAACTCAGGACCTACCTTTATAGTTTGGCTTTTAACTGAATTTTATTTTATCCTCTTAGTTTGTTTTATTGATTTATATATTATCTTTTTCTATTTTAGTTTCCAAATTATTGAATTATTAGCTTGTTACTGTCTAATTGTATCATGTTTTACTGATTTATCTTTTAGTGTTTTATTAACTTATTTTGGCATATTTTTGGTGTAGAAAAGTGTTCTTTATATAAAGTTGCTGTTGTTGTTGTTGTTAGTTTATTAACAAAACCTTGTGTAAAACTACTATGTGTAAGTCCTAAATTTAAAATATCTCCTTAGTAAAATGTACTGAAGTATTATCACCTGAGCCGTGAATGACAGAAACGCCCGCCTCCTGTGTGCTGCAGCCGTTACCTGCACAGGTGAACCCTCAGACTGTTAACACATGCAGAGGAGGACGCAGGAGAGGCTTCAGGCTGCCATGAATACAATCAGGACCTGGTTCAACAAAGCAAAGGAGGTAATCTCTGTTATTATTATAACTGTTATTATTATGATATGATTACATTTTCAATAACAGCAAAAACTGATGCTCGGTGTTCGACCCTTTGATACCAGCACAAATTGGCTCGATTTCATTTCAAAAATACGGGAAGAGGGCGATGAGCAACTTAACAAGACATGACAGAAAAATAACAAGAAATAAGTAAAAAGTTACTTTAAAAAATACGTGAAAATAAGCAAAATAAAGTGTTTGAAAAAAAGGGGAAATTTGATATCAAGACTTGGATGTCTGGACTTTTTTAAGTTTGCAGGACATTTCTGGATAAGTTCCGTCATATTATTTTTCCCGTGTTCATTTTTAAATTGTCAGGTGTTGTGAAAGACACCTGAGAGCAGCACAAAAAAGCCGATGTTGAAGCAGTGCTTAAAGGGTTAAAGGGACAGATCCGAATAATTTGAATTTTCATGTACTGACATCGTGAGATTAAAAAACCCTGAAAAATACAAACACTTACAGTGTAAATCAACTACTACTACTACTACTAATACTACTACTACTACTACTACTACTACTACGACTAATAATAATAATAATAATAAAAATACTTATAACAGCAGTAAATGTACTGACACGTGAGGACATTAGCGACTCCATTGTTGTGTTTACTGGGAGAGACGGACTTTGTCTTACTGCTGTTATTAAGTTACAGTGAAGACGCTTTGTGTCCCTCTCAGCTCCGGTGTCTCTCAGTGTCCTCAGGTAGTTTATTTAAGGCGGACTGAGAGTTTCAAAAGAAATCTACAATCTGACACTGAGCAAGTCCACATGAGACCGCAGAGACACTGAGTCCACGTGCAGAAACATTGAGTCCAAATGAGAGCGCAGAGACACTGAGTCCACGTGAGAGCGCAGAGACACTGAGTCCACGTGCAGAAACATTGAGTCCAAATGAGAGCGCAGAGACACTGAGTCCACATGCAGAGAAACTGAGTCCATGCGAGACCACAGAGACACTGAGTCCACTTAAGACCACAGAGACACTGAGTCCATGTTAGACTGCAGAGACACTAAGTCCAGGTGAGACCACAGAGACAATGAGTCCACTTAAGACCACAGAGACACTGAGTCCATGTTAGACTGCAGAGACAGAGTCCACATGCAGAGAAACTGAGTCCATGCAAGACCGCAGAGACAATGAGTCCACTTAAGACCACAGAGACACTGAGTCCATGTGCAGAGACACTGAGTCCACGTGCAGAGACACTGAGTCCACGTGAGACCACAGAGACACTGAGCCCATGTGCAGAGACATTAAAGTACTTTTCCGTCTTACAGAAACAGGAAGTAGAAAACCAGCTGAAGATTCGACCTTTGACCCTGGAAAGAGGACATCATGAGGTCATGGACGTCACAGAGACGCTGAGCTCCACCCACAGGTGATGATGTCATCAGACCTTTAAAATCAATAAGATTCTGATTAATAACAAAATACACAGAAATAATAAAATAGTAGTTGATGTTTTAATTTACAGGATGTTGGACAGAAACACAGAGGCTTCAGAATAAAATGCAACCATCCTTTATCAGCATTTTATTTTGAAACTACTCAACTTTCACTAACCCTTTGAAACCTGATAGAAGTGGCTACGTTTCTTTCTAAAACTGGTAGAAAGCAACGAGCAACGGAAGAGGACTTGACCCAAATATTAGCAAGAAATTGGTGAAAAGAAAATTATCCACGAATCAGTAAAAACAAACAAACAAAAAAGTAAGAAAACACAAATGTAAATGAAACGAAAATGTGCTTAAAGATATAATAATCTCAGAACACAATTCTTCATATAATAACTATAAACAGAGTTTTGCCGAGCTTGGTCTTTTTTCCAAAGATATTTTTCCCTTTTTAAAACAAATATCTTTAATATTTAATAACTTCTTTCAGTTTGTGGAACATTTCTTGTCAAATTGCTCATTTTTCTGTGTTATCCAAAGAAACTGCATATATATACTATATATATATATACTGCATCTATACACACACACACACACACACACACACACATATACATATATACATATATATGTATAGGGGGTAAGTTCTTCTTTCATTGCTCACCTTGTCTCTGAAAGAAACCAAGCCTCTTTCTCAGGTTTCAAAGGGTTAAAGAGTCATGTGACTGTGGCTCTACCGGTCTCACTGAGGACATGTCTGCTGTCTTTGTTGCAGAAATCTGGACGCATCTGATCTGGTACAGAACACCAGACTGAGCATGCTCAGGTGAGACACACAGGTAGAGACACACACAGGAAGA